>NW_028263385.1:26049497-26349583 GCF_051168715.1 Poecilia mexicana | reverse complement strand
TGCCAGAGCATTCCTCAAGCCCAGCAACTCCAATCCTTCTCTCTTTTCTGAGTGGCTAGACCATTGCCCTTGGCAGACAGGTACCAAATGGGCTGCTCTCTGCATGCTACCTTTAATGTTTTATTGATTTGCTTAGCATATGCCCTGATTCCGCTCACATACTCCAACACTATTGCCCTTTGTACTCACAGCCTGACCTGCCTCACATGAAAATGACGTTATTGAAATATGTTAAATGTGTCACCTGCTCACAAACCACCCCCTCCCCCACACTTTTTGAAGAATATCTCACCAATTGATAGATTATTCAGGGAATAGCAAATTGGTAATATTAGAGCCCCTTCGACTTAATGACTTCTATTACTACAATCCCATTGTACCCTCTACCAAATCAATCATATGAACTTAGTAACACACCAAAGCCATGAATAAAACCCGAAGAGGATTACGGTATAGTTTCCTTTTATTTTTCTTTCTTTCTTTCTTTCTTAGCTGCAAAGAGTTAATCCGTCGGCCATGGAGATGGAGGAATGGAGCAAACATTTGAAAATTGAGTTGTGGAGTTAATGAGCAAAGAAAATGTCACCCACACAACAAAATAAGATGCAACGACATCGAGTCTTCAATTTTCTCATCCCACTTAATAAGAGTGCTCACAATCATCATTCACTTGACTACAGGGGATCCAATTACCTCAGTCTGAAGATGGGATCAGTGAGCAACACAGTCAGACAAATATTTCCTGTAAAAAAACACAAACATATTTAGCAAAGAATCTCAATTTTCTTTTTGATTTGTAAATGAATATGCAACAAGGCTGAACTCTTACTCAAGTGGTGCTTGAGTAAGAAAATCTATTTTAATGTGGATGTGTGTGTGTGCGTGTGTGTGTGTGTGTGTGTGTGTGTGTGTGTTGTCGCCTTGTTGTGCAGATGTTGATGATGAATATGTGTCTGCTGTGTCTCCCCCCCCCCTCCAAACACACTCCCCAAGCAGAGGAAGGGCCCCTCCAACAGAATACACAACAGGGGTGGAGACGGCTTATTCCCAGACAATGTCAATAGCTCAAGGGTAAAATCATTTGTCACCACGACGAAATCCCTCTAAATGTATACATTTATTATTGTCGCGCTTTAATTGATCGTAGGGAGCCAAGAGAAATACCAAGGGTCCGTAATACTCACCTATCTCATTTACAAATCACACTTCGCGAAGCTTCAAGGACACGCGAGGGTCCTCTAAGACAAAGAGAGAAGGGATATGTGTTTCGATATCGTAAAGTTACACATTAATCAGACTGTTCTTTTTCAAAGACACAGAGGCCCTACGGAGCACACGGGAAAATAATATGTTAGAAGATGAAACAGTGGCTTTCTGCTAATACAGTACTCCATAACAGAGAGTGGCTGGCATCGTGTGTATCCTGCAAAGTGTTCTTGTCAATAAAGTAGAGAAGCAGATGGTTCTGGAAGTAAACATTCCCCGAAACAAGGCTGTGAAGAAAATGTATTCTGCTTTGATGTTTTTGTATAACACTGCAAATTTGTCACGTCTGTCGATAAATTATGTTTTTTGGCCAGGTAACAGATGATATGAGTCGGTAACAGGAGTTTGTTTGTCCATGTGTGTTTTATAGATGTGAAGACGGCTTATGGTTCCTGGATCGTGATGACAAGGACTAGATCCATTGGCAGATTGTTTCACTTGTGGGGAAAAATGTCTCGATATAAGTGAAATAATCTACCAATGGAACAAGTTCTTTTTAATTAAAATTAAGGAATTATTATTAACTTTAAACATGATCCTTTAACTTGCTGAAGTTACTTGTGAGTTAGTTTTGTCTTTATTTGCACTCTAAACTAGGCAAAAATACTTGATGAGATTTTGTATTTTTGCAGTGCATGCAATATTTTATTATGATTTTGTTTGTACTACTTCAACTTCTTTAGACAATAAAAGCCCAAAATGAAGACCTTTTGTCAACCCAACCCTCAGAGACCTTTTCTTTCATCTAAAATAAAAAGGTAGCACTCATGCAATGAGTGGAAGGCATCAAGTGAAGATGTTCCGGCACAATCGAACATCAGTAGTACCATCTAACTTTGAGGAGAAAAAAAAGAAAAAAAAAACTTTAAAGAAAAAGTACATGTATATAGGCTGCACTTGTCCATAAGGTGCAGATGTCCATATTGTAACATGAGATGTTTACACAGACAGATGTTTTTAACTTTTAATGACCTAGTTACCGATAAGGACTTGTGTCTCTCAAGCTAAACTCAGGTCAGCTTTGAACAAAAGTAGTTATTTTGTCTCAGAGCTCGAGCTCCAGTGCATGTTGGTCTCCATCACAGCTGCTTCTTGTCACTAATCCTGATTGTGATGTTCATAGAGGGGATCTTAGCACAAAGTCATTGAGATACGGGTCTCTGGTGTATTGAGATCTCAGTGTCTCAACTTTGCTTTTTGCAGATGATGTGATGTTCAGCATGCACTACAGTGACTCAGAAGGTAGGAGTTTGTGTACAACCCACAAGTCACTGCATCTGTCTGCAGCAATATGGGTGCTGCTGCCGCCTGTCATAATGAAGAAAGAACTGAGCCAAAGAGCAAAGATCCTGATTTTCCAATTTTCCAACCCGATTTTCTATGTGCTGAGATATGGCTCAAGATCCTGCACGCAAGCTGCTGAGATGAGCAGAGTTTCAGGGCGCAGTAAGAGAAATAGGATGGTGAGCGTGGATTGGGGCCACTGCTCCTCTAAATCAGAAGGAGTTAGTTGAAGTGGTTCCAGCGTCTGATCAGTCAACTTTGGGGAAAAAAAGCCAAAAAAAAACTTATGAACTTCTTTGGTAAGCACTTCCTTTTAACTGCGGACACAGTTGCATAATTATAGTTGTGCAGAATAAAGAAAATGCTGATACCATGATGATTACATAACTTCTTTTAAGCATTAAACCGTTATTCTCTACTACAGCTGAAAAAGTAAAACCTTTGTTCAATCAATTACAACGATGTTTCTTAAACTTTTTTTTTTTTAAGTAAATAACTTATTAGTGATCTCATGCTGTTTTGCCTGGAGTTGCATTGTCATCCATATTTTTTCATGTCTTATTTCATGCTTGCCCTCACTGTTCGTGTACCGCCAACGATGAACTGTAAACTTCCCGAGCCGTCATACTTATTCCAGTCACGGTTTACTCTTCCTCCTGCATTTTAAGAAATGATTGTTCCATCAAAGCACTGCAGTAATTATCTCCTGCATTCTTTTGGCAATGTCTCTGTAAAAACAATAATGCATCTGACATGTTATGTGCGCGCCAACATCTGTTCACGAGTCATTCGCGAAGCACGCAACACCCCCTTTATGATATTCCTAGGTTCTGTTCTATCATTTGTAATTGATTCTTTATGAGTCATTTTAAATCTAATGGCTTGTGAGCGTCGCGCTGAGGAGGGGACCTGTGGGAGAGAAGGTACGCCGACCATCGCAGGCGTCACAGATGAGAGAAGCGCACACGTCGAGCCCAAAGGGATGCGCGCACAACGGAGTGATCGGAGATCTCCGCATAAAAGACTGCAATCACGCAGCTCTCGTCCATGATTAGATTCTAAAGTGCCAATTATGTCGTGTCAAAAAACTAAAACGGGACGTTGACACTCTACAATAAAGCAAATAATTTCCAGTTGGGGGAACAGAAAATGTTAATATGAGGGGTGGAAGATGGGGTGAGGAGGATCTCAGATTAAGGAAGTGGCTAATAAGGTTTAATGGTGCGTGTCAGGAAGCCACAGTATGCAGGGGAAACACAGCTGGCTTCATTTTGTAAACTATTTGATATACGCATCTATTCCGCTCACAATTATCAACTGCTCCCTAAACCATTGGGGACAGTTTAGGGACACCAATCAGCAGCATTTTTCTCCGGGGTATTCAATTGTTATGAAAAAGCTCTGATGAAATTCAAGTTTAATTGTGTCGCGCTAATATGTTGTGCTACTATGTGCTTCTCTTTGGAGCCCAATAGAAAATGTGAGGTGTTATGAGAAAGTAAAGAAAGAAAAAGTGGATGGAAGATGGATCAAAACATTGACGTTTCTAAAGAATGCCCTTTAGCAGCTGTGGCTGCCACAATTTTATAAATACGGTAAAAGCACAAAATCTTACCAAGTAATTTTGGTCTAGTTTCTAGCGCAAATATCTTATTGCACTTGAAATAAGATAAACTAACTTAAAAGTAGCTTTTCGTCAAGACATAAAGGCTTGCTTTAAGTGAATAATTCCTTAATAATGATGAGAAAGTGTTAGAAAAATGTCGTGTCATAAGCTAAATAATCTGCCAATGGAACTCGTACTTTTTCATCAACATTAAGGAATTATTTACTTTAAACAAGCCTCTATGTCTTGTTAAAACTTACCTGTAAGTAAGTTTTGGCTTATTTCAAGCTAGCTAAGGTATTTGCAATAGAAACTGGATCAAAACTGGACAAAAATGCTTGGTAACACTTTGTGTTTCTGCAGTGAACACCATCTATCTCTGTGATCAGGGTCCAGGGTGGACAGAGCCTGGTCTTTGAAGACCTTTGAGACCCACTAAACAACTGGAGCACGAGACGGACAGGCGTACAGATACACTTAGGATCAATTTAAAATCTACTTTTTTTGGAAAGTGCACAGAGAACATGCAACCTCCACAAAACAAACCTGATCTTAACCTGTCTGATGAAAAGTGATTAATATTTCCCTGAACAGTGGTTGTGAGTCAAAGTATAAAACTAATCATACTGTAAAGTTCGTCACAAAGGGGCTTCAAGACAACAAGCCGTCACAAAGCCCCCATCTCAGCCTCATTCCAAATTTATGGGCAGAGCTGGAAAGGTGTGTGTGCTTTAAGCCTGACACTTTCGTATCCGTGCTTGAGCATCTGAGTTATGAAAGAATTAAAGGCACATCAACCGTTTTAAATTGTGTGTAAGGAAGCATTTTAGGTAGCGGTTTTTGTTTGTTTGTTTACCATTACACCCCAGATTTTATGTACTCGGCAGAAAACCAATCAGTGACAAAGTGACAGAGAAGACTGAAGCATTTTATAATCAGGAATGCAACAAATGGCTAACCGTTAACTGCTGGGAGTGCAAAACTTGGCATATGCCTAATTGCCTCCTATTTCTGCTCAAATAAAAGAGATATCCCCCTTTCTTTGTCTTGTTTTAAAAGAGAAAAGAAGGCTTAAAATCTCGGATACCTAGAATGGTCATTTGTACTCAGAATCGAGATTCTTTGAAGAAAATGTTTGAGACATAAAAAGCAAGAATGATTTATGTTTTTAGCATTTCAACCACCTTAGAAAGAGACGAGCAAGAAAACTGCACGTAATCCTCAGTGATTATAGAAACTGTAAAATAAATGTAAAAGTAGGAATTTGCTCAATTGTGACTTTTGCCAGCCTAAAACATATACAAAAAATAACTGTTCACTTCATTGTATTTATGTTTTCCATGAAACATGAATATCCACACTTATTAAATTAAACAAACATAGACTGCCCAGCTTCACGTTGCGTTTTATATTTTTATTTTTTACAGCAGGGGCTTTAATTTGCCGACGAGTGTCAAATAACTGTCCGTCACTAGTAGATATAGTGACTCAGTAACGGGAAGATAAACCTCCTAACTGAGGCAAAGCTATATTCTCTGGCTGGGAGGATTTACTGCAAAAAGGATACAGCCATCATTAAATTATTATGATTACAACCTTTGACTCCGGAGGTTTTCTTTCTCTCCCCCTCGCGCCCCCGCAGCCCCGTCTTCTTAACCCACCACAGCGTGTGAAACGAGTATCATAAACTTCAAAAATTGGATCTTGTATAGCAAGGCTCTTGGCTTTGATGGGCCTAATTTAAACTATTATGTTCTTGCGGTTTCCAGATCCCATTATAAATATTTGAAGGGAAGTATTTATCACTGAGATACTGCGTATCAGCAGAGATGGATTTCCTGTGCAAGTAAAGGTCAGTGATTTAGACACATAAACATGTTTATGGGAATTCCTCAGCGCCTCGACTTGAAAATTACGGCAGTAATGACAAACAGGGGATGTAGGAGAGTGTCATTAATATTAGAGGGATACTCCGGACGTCTCAGAAATTAAATCCTGAGAAGTTAATGTTACTGTCATCGACGGTGTGAAGATGTGTGAAGATGTCATACTGCTGTGAGTTTGAAGAAAATGCTAAATTAGGTATTTTACAAACAAAAAATGTCAATTTAGTCCAATCGTACACAGAAATTCTGAGTCAATTACAATCGTATCACATTGATCCTAGTTATCAAAACAATGTAGACGAGTTCAGTTTAAATTGGTAAAAAAAAAAAAAAAAATGTTTCCAATCTAAGGAAACCGAGCAAATTGCATCGAGTCACTGACTTCGATCGCCGTTGTACGAGTGACAGCCTGTCTGCTCTGCGGTGATGTCAACTCTTCTGTGAGTAAAGCAGTTACAGCCAGTCCTAAAAGTTTCTAGAATTTGCTGCATGTTAATTGTAATGGAAGCTGTAAGAGATACAACAGTGAGCTAAAAACACTAAATACGTATCGATCTACTAACTCAAGTTTCTTCTGTCAATCCTTGTCTTGTTTTTGTTTTTTTTCCCATGAATCCAACCTACCGACTTCCCCTAAGACCCTGCAAAAACGAACACTTTTTTAAAAAAAATTCCTTTAATTATTTATAAGGTTTTAGTTTAACTTTATATGTTTGTCTTAGGTTTCAATCCTAGAGTTCATTTAGAAACCTGCAACATTTCACATTTATAAACTACATAAAAAAAAGAATAGTTGAATAGAATCATCCACAACTCATGCAGCATATTAGGACTGAAGCTGTTGCATTTAATTAAGTGCATTAATTAAAACTGTTTTGAAAACCAGTGATCTAAAATAGTTGTTTTTTTTTTGTTTGCTTGTTTTGCACTTGAACATATCATGTGAAAATGAAATGATTGGAAATTAAATAGTGGTAAAAGATCAAGCTAGCCAATCACATATTTTGTGCTAATTTTAACATTTTAAAACAAACTCGGAGCGTAAATGTCAGCCAAGTGAGCCAAATATTAACAGTCAACAGGAGAGTAGGGCTATTTTGTTTAGCTAAATAACATCCTTGTTTCTATGCAGTGTTAAAATTATTTGTGCCAAGGCTTTACTAGTCCAGATGGGCTGCGACTTGCCGTGTCGCTCGAGCTTAGCGGAGAAAAGACTAAGCTTTTGAATTTTAGCATCAGTTGTGCGGTAGCATCAAACATACTATGCTTCAGAGTACATATCAATTGTAAATTTTTATGGTCTGTCTGTCAAATCTACTGAGAACCTGGTTTTACACAGAGTAGTTAGCAAGCTAAGCAGCTAAAGGCTAGCAGCGAGGCTGCTTAGCTTGTTAGCTTTCACCACTTCCAGGAAATAGTTGCCTTCCTTACAAGTTTACGGCGATATGATATGTTTTTACTACAGGAAAGGAAGCTGTTCTATTAATAAATTGTTACATTATATAGTTGACCTATTTTGTATATGTCTGGACTTCTGGATTTGAAAATGCTAAACAACTTGATAAAGAAGGCTGGTTTGTGTGGAGACTATTGTGGAAACTCTGGATATTATTGAGCAACGATAGATTCTTCATAAAGTCAAGAAACTTACGGACAACCCTGAGCATCCACTTTATAAACAACAGCGTTTTAGTTCGAACTATTGTAACTGAATTAAGTTTGATTTGGTGGGCCTCTAAAACTGAAAAACAAGTTTCAGCTCAGCATCTGGATGCTGCCTCCACCAACTGACTAGCCAACCCCTCTCTCTCTCTCATACACCACTTCTATGGAGGCTTAAGGAAACATTGCAAAATGCTGCAGCAAGCCACCAACAGCAGCATGTGTTTATCGTATTGCACAGTGTGCAGGTGACAGTAATTGTCAGCAGATGACAGTGGCAGCCCCCAATGTGGACCAGATGGTGATACAAGGGTCACGCATGTAAAAACCACAGGGGGAACGGAGACACGCCGGAGGGCAGAAACTCGAAGATAAACGCCGAAAAGAGGCGACAATAAAGACACATTTGGGGGGACTCTTTGGAGAGGGTGAGCACTCCCTGTCAGGCAGGGCGAAGCCGCAAAATAGAGGCATCATTTTGAACCTGATAGGAGCCACGGGAGGAGAAAGAACAGGTGACACTCGGCTTGGCATCATGCTAATCACCTGTAGTTAGCTGAACTCGCTCAATGCACTTGCAAAGTTTGGCGTTGTGCAACTGCCAGCTTCCTGTTGAGGACATGTGCCCTGCATGCCACGTTAGCTCTCAAAGCCCGTGCTCAGCCCTCTGTAAACGCTCGCATATACAAACACATATGCGACTAGCTATACGGCGACAGGCATGGCCACTCAGGCAGACGGGATCAAAACTGCACAAAGTGGCAGTCACAGTTTGAAGTTAATTGGGGGTGTAGGGAACATTAACAGCTATTAATATGGTAGTTTAGTGACAGATAACAGGATGTGGGTTTCCCTTTTGCCCTCTTCAGAGTTTGCAGTGCTCGCTCTCCAGTCTTCCTCTACAAACAGTTGATGTTGAATTTCCATAAATATAAACTAAACTGTTTTTGTCTGCACTCTGTAAGGTTCATAGGGGCTCAAAATGTGCAAATAATAAATGTGTCACTTTTTTCTTCTTTTTTTTTTTGCATAACATTTTTTACGTTTCATGCTATTCGCTATAAAACAAAAAAAAAATTGTGGGACTCATTGCATTAAAAAATAAATTTAGGAGTCTATTTTTTTTAATTAAAACTGTTGATTTTATAGTTTAACACATTCATGTCTGCCATCAAAGGGCCCAGGAACTGTACACCAAATAAAAAAACGTGATACTGTGACTGTTCTTTCCATTGGATTAGATGTCTCGTTAAATGCCACTCGAAAACCCCCATTAGTTCATTTCCCTCTTGGTTAATTAACATCTGGTCCTGACCTTTCCAATGGATAGGTGCAACTTTATCTTGAAAGTCAAGGTTACACAACTATGCATCAAAGCAGACTGATTACCGATCACCAGAGTGAAGGAGAGAGGCTTTGGCAAAAAATCTCTGGCTCGAGTGACCCAGATGAGTATCGGAGGCGTAAGAGAACACGGACGAGGAGGAGCGAATTATTTTTTGAAAACGTCGACGTGCCAAAACGTTTGAAATGTTCAAGGCTCCCATGTTGTGTCAGCGTAAGATCTTAAACTCTAGCACAATAAAAAAATGAATTGAAAGTACGTTTTAAAAAGAAAGCATGATGTTTTAGATTAAAAGAGAAAATGTGAAAAGGTTTGTTTAAGATCAACACATTTTGGGAGTTACACCTGGAAGCCTGAGTCTGTCCGTTTTCTCCCATCTGGTTAAAGCGATCTTTCAGATTATTATTATTATTATTATTATTTAGTGAGGTTCTGTGAAATATGTAATTATTACCAGTTGTTACTTTAGAGATAAATTGTAGTTGAAAAGCAGCAAATGGCGAGTCAAAGGAACCGACAGCTTCAGTTGATTTCAGTAGTTTAAAGGCAAATTAAAGAGAAAATGCTCATATCATAGACTGGATTAGTCACAGCTGATGAGGAAATCAAAACCACAGTTAGCACAAGTGTGGACTTTGTTCTGCTAGAAACGTATAGTGGTGCATCTACCGTCATTGATAGAAACGTCACAGTGTTACTTAAAAAAAAAAAAGTGAACTATCCCTTTAATCCTGTGCAGGACGGCGTGTGGACGTCACAAACCCTGGACATTTCTCCATTTCACCTCAGACAGAAACGGCTATCTATTAGCGATTCGGTGTTATTAGGGTCATTTTCCTGTGGAGCGTAACTATTTAAGGACTTTTCTGTGGATAATATCAAACATATTTTGAAAAAAAAAATTGCAACTTGTTAAGCTGAAACATCTAGACGCAATAAAGCTGCTTGACATGTCGCTGACTGATAAGCGGTATCCCACAGCATCTCTTCAACTGGTTGGAATTGAAGTTGTCAGATGCTGCAAATATTTAGGTATTCTGACTGATAAAAATCTATCTGTTAAATCTCACATTGACAAATCGGTTTCTAAGCTGAAATTAGGTTCCTGTTTATAGGAACAAAAAGTGTTTCTCACACCAAGTCAGAAAACAACTGATGACTTCAACCAGTCTGCCTCAGACGGGTTACGGAGGAGGAGGAGTGAAGCCGATGACACGGGCGCAAAATCCCAACCTGTTATTGCAAAGTTTGTACTTTTTATACCAATAAGCAAGTTATATTTAGAGACTCACAGTTTTCCTGTTATGAATGCAGGGAGACATTTGTTTTGAGATTCTTTTCAATTATGTATGAAAAACAGAAGCCATTTCTTCTCGCTTAGATGTAGAATTAATTTATACAGCTTTTTCACATTTTATTGTGGTAGCCCCACAAACGTCAGAGTATTTTATTGGGATTTTATGTGGTGCCCCAATATAAAGCAGTCTATAATTGTGAATGGAGGGAAAAATAGAAAATTCTCTGCTGGCCTTGAAAAGCCTTTGGGATTCCCCCAGAGGAACCGGTCCAGTTGGCTGGAGAGGGGAAAGTCTGAGCGTCTCTGTTTAGTCTGCTGCCTCTGCTACTCGACCCCGGATTAAGAGAAAGCAAACGGGTAGATGGATGGGAAAAATGATACATAAATCTGAGAAATGTGGCATTCATACATCCATTTATCCACCCCAACGCTGAGTCACAATTTTTTATACCCGCTTTTTGCTGCAGTCCCTCACAGTTTCTCACTACCAGCTGCTTCTTTTTATCCATTTTTCTTTGCGTAAAACCTCGAGCTCAGTCAAATTGGACGAGGTGTGTCGCACCAGATTCTCACTTTTCACCACACGAGTTTTGTTTGACCTGAGCCGTTCCGTGGTTACTCCGACTCTGATGCTTTGGTTGCGGTGCTGGAAGGCGACTCTCCTCTCCGGTCTGAAGTCTTTTGCAGCCTGAAGTCAACAGGGTTTCATCTGTTCTCATAGGGAGCTCCATCTGTCTGCCCATCAAATTTGACTGGCTTCTCTGTGACACAGCATGACAGCGCGACATTAGTGCCACCATGTTTCACCCTGAGGACGGAGTTTCCGGGGAGAATTTGTAATTTTTGAAGGAACTGTCTGAATGTTAACATTTTGCACAAAACTTCGTCAGTATTATAAAAAACCCCCAACAATTTTGCAATTAAAAACACGTGAATAACTTTGTTAACATGATAAGTCATTAAAAAATATCATCCTGTCATCTTCTTTTTCGCGGTTTGCACCATCTGGTTGTTGATCATGTTTCCATTTCAGTTTTGCAAAATAAACCAGTTTTGATGCAACCATCATGATCATCCTAGCTCTAAGTCTTTTTTAATACATACATAAAAATTAAAAAAAGTTTTTTCGAAATTGGCATTTTTTCATCAAATTGCACAATTATATGGCCAATAGAAACACAGCCAGCGTTTCATGTTTTAACTTCAAATAGTAATTTTTCACCTAGTAACACACTCTTCTTTGTTATAAATTATCATCCTTAAAAAGTATATTTCTCTATATAAAACTAGTGTTTTTCTTTTAGTTTTAATCGTGTGTTTCCGATGTCAGTGCAAAACTTTAGATTTTTTTTGTGATTGAAATTAAAGCAAGACATCAAAAATCTGTCCAGTTTGTTTCCACATCCCCTACCTGAACACCAGCCCTCTCTAATATGAGAATAAGCAGTGATGTTTGGGGGGCACGCTGGAGGCCCGCTCGCCGTAAGACAGCTCTTAGATCCCTATTCATTACGTCAAAGTGTAGAGGACACATTTCTATTACCGCGCCAGATGTCCAAATCAGCCGTGTTGTTTCAGCGCTTACTGCGCTCAGCCTCCCCGGTCCTACCGTTTATTTACGTAGGGGAGCTGTGGCGGCTGGGGGATAGTCCTGGCTAATTGTGAGCAGCTGTAATATCACAGACCCATCATTAAGAGGGCAACGGCTTCGCACACGCATTCATAATCCGCCCCGAAGTAGAATAACAGCAACGTCCGCCTATCGCTACTGAATTACCAGATTGTTAGTGTGGCCCTAATTTTTACACTTTGTTTATGAAAGACTAAACCGCTCAGCGTGATTAGCACCCACAACAGTGCGATGTTTCTCCGAGGAAGGAGCCGTAAGCAGGAGAGGGGCCTGGAGTGTACCATCAGGGGGGATAATGGAGCTCTATGTGAGTGGACTGTGGAAGACAGAGTGGGAGGGACAGAGTGGAGAGGCAGCGCTGGTTTTGACTGGGAGCTAAACGTGTGGATGACATTGTTTCTCTTTAAAGCCTGACCTAAACGTGTTCAGATCGTTAAGCACATTTCAATATCAGGACAAAATTAACCTGAGCTGCTAGACCAGACCAACCTGTCATCATGTGAAAACATAATGATGAAATCATGAACTAACTGTGAGTAACATTTGCATTGGCTTAATTTTATTAGTCTCGCCCAAGAGAGACTAAACGTGAGTTTAGTCAAGAAATCTCTTTAATCGAACCAACCTGACAGGCTAAAAGAGTTAAACAAAAACACATTGTCTCCTGGTAAAAAAAAAAAGTCACAAACTGATGAATTTCTAATTTCTAATTCATTACTTCAGGGAGTTTGAGAGAGTTTGAGAGAAACTATCACCGAATGACGAAAACATCAAACAGTCTCTTGAAATTTCCTCAGAGCGGTCAGCCAACCAAAATTTATCCACAGGTGCATCAACGACACAAATGTACAAAGGAACAATGTCTAAGCGCTGCACACCTCACATATGTCTAAAGAAAGGTCAAAGTTCATGATTCAAAAAGAAGAAAGAGAGTTTGAAAGACTGTCGTAAGGCACTGAAATCTGGGGCTAAATTTCACTTTCTGGACAGGTCGAGTTGCTGAAACCATAAAGATTACTCAAGTGACAAACATTACCGTTTACAGCTACTTACACACTCACTCATTTATTAGTTTTCGTTTGCTAGAATTATTTTTTTTAATAGGTATTTTGAGTTTTGGATGTCTTCATTATTCTGGAAAGAATTTTAAATTAACCATGTCTGAATGGCAAAACACGTCAAAATTATTCTTCAGATTGTCTGATAGGAAGCTGGCACAAAAGCAAAGCAGAAATCTTTAAAGATGTTATTATTAAAATATTGAATAAACAGCGAATTCATAACAAAATGAATAACTTTAATAAAGAATAAGAGCAATGGAACAACAGGGAGGCCCAGATATATATTTATAAGTTTATGGTTTTGAGGAAACTCTGAGACAAGACAAACCTGGAAAACCCATCCTGGTCGACTCCTGGGAATTCCAGCTGTTTGCAGAGCAGACCTAAGAATCAAATGATGAAATATAGACAAAAAAAAAAAAAAAGTCGTAATAACTCAGAAATTCATTAACTGTTTACACGAGCAGTGGCAGATCACTCTGGGTGCCCTTTTTTTTTTGTCATATCTTCTTGTTGATATTTGAATTTGTCAGTGCATGTCAGGTCTCAAGAATGTTTTCATAATCTGGTTTTATTATAAGCAACGCTGACCGGTGTTGAAAGATGAAGTCAAAAAGACAACAACGCCACCGCCGTGGCCGTCCGCTTCGACAGTCCGGACCAAAGTGGACCACACACAGCGTGTCAGCACAGCTCGGCAAAAAGTAGATATTAGAACACAAGCAAACGGCAAACAAGCCCCGCCAGGCGCTCCGCGCGCCCTCCGTCCGTGTTTTGATTCGAATAAACAACGTCATTATTGCGATAGCGTGATTGCGGACGCAGCCTTTCGAATATGGCTTTTTTAGTGTTGCACGTAGACAAAAACAAACCGTCGGATTGTAGAAGACTGAGAGATGCACATCCTGTATGTCAAAGTATCGGCCTGCTGCATTTGTGTACGAGAACGAGAGGGAGAGGGGAAAAAAAAAAACAGGGGTAGAGACAGTGGAGCAACAAATTAAAAGGGTTCAATTACTCACCGTAAATATTTAGAGAAGTGCTCGGGTTTTTTTTTTTTTTTTCATTCGCCGTTAGCGAAGGCTTTTACAGTGCTGGTGAGAAGCTAAGGTACGCTCTCGGCCTTGAAAATCATATTCACTGGTTTTGGGGGGGGGGGGTTTTAGACATCCTTCAGCTGCTCTGCTATCATGTGAAAATAATACAGGAAACAACTTTAGGGGTTTTTACACACTAGATAACCAGCGTGACTGACACTTCTAAGAATTTCCTCCTGACTCTGACTGCGAGCTGGGCACTGAAAACAGAAGAAAAACAAGAACCAGGGCATCCAACTTAATGAAAATTGAGCTAAAATCAAATTAAGGTTATTCAAGTAAGTATATTATGTCTATTAAGTTGTCATATCAAACAAATGTAACTAAATTGAGTTTGACAAACTTATTTCAATTACATGTAACAAATTCCTTTCTTTTTTTTTTTTTTTTTTTTTTTTTTTTAAAGTTGGTGCTTTTTTTCCAGTGTGCATTTCTGCAGGTGGCAGTAGGACCAAAGGAAGGGGTCTGTTTTCACAGATGATCATTCTCATTTTATGCTGTCAGGCTATAGGGAGAGTTTTAACAAATATGTAAAAAAAAAAACAAAAAAAAACATTTTTATAAAAAGCTTTAGACAATTGTAAACAAATATCATCAATGAAAGCAATAGCAGAATTTGTTAAGGGTACAAAATTCATGCAACCTGCTAAAGCTTATTTTTCAAAATTTTAGTAGTGTGCATAACAGTTGACTTTGTGCAAATTATAAAAATTGCACCTGGTGATGCTTTTTTTTGCTTCCTTTTTCTATTTTTTTTTTTGCAAATAAGTGAAGCTGTTTGTTTTGCAATCATTCGACACACTTTTAAACCAATAAACTGCTCAAATATTCATCCACATGATGTAGAGTCTAGGTTGTGGACATTTGCCTGCCACTTTAAGAGCTCATGTTGCTGCAGAGCTTCATCAGGTGCCGAAGTAAAGTTACACAGTCAAATATTATCAGCAATAATTTGTTGTTTGTTTTTTTTAGCCTGGAGAACAAAGAAGGGAGTTGATTTATAAAAGACATATATTCACCTTGTTATTCGTTCATTATTAAATGTCACAGTTCCAAACTGAATATTTAATTAGCAAGCTAAATATTTAGCTTTCAAATTAAATTTAGTTTGGAGCTAAATACTTTGCTCTGACCTAAATCTTTAGTTTGAAAGTTGCTACTAAAATATTTATTGTGGAGCTAAATATTTAGCTTTCTACCAAAAATATTTAGTTTGTAAACTAAATATTCAACTTGCAAATTTAATATTTA
The DNA here is from genome assembly GCF_051168715.1 of Poecilia mexicana. NCBI lineage: Eukaryota > Metazoa > Chordata > Actinopteri > Cyprinodontiformes > Poeciliidae > Poecilia > Poecilia mexicana. Next base: position 26,334,198 of record NW_028263385.1, on the reverse strand, counting down.
ATTTGGATCTACGACCTTGAAAAATAAATGAATAATATGGCGAACACCTAACTTAGTTGTTTTCTAACTTTTATGAAAAAAAAACAGAGTCCTAGTCCAACTATTTGGACTATTCTATCTCGTCCAAACTTGTTAATTTTTGACTTTGCAACTGTCTTACTTTTAAAGCCTCATTCAGCAGGTCTCACTCTGTTCCCACACCTTAAGTGGAAGATGTTGGGAGAAGGTTGATGTCGTCTGAGAACACAGTGCTGGTTAAACACAGCCTCTCCTCCAGAGTCCAGGCTCCTTATCATCTCCACCATCTCAAATTAAGCTCAGCTATGAAGACCCAGCATCAATATTAGATGTTAATAACGCGAAGAGGTAAAAGACACTCATCCCAGCATATTGTACTCAACACAGCCAATAGAGCCATGCAACATGAGAACACATGAGTCATGTCAAAGTATCAGTGATATAGATTTACATTCCCTAAATGGTCAACTTAATCACCTACACTGCTTTACTCTTTGTTCTGCTGCCGCCTGTGAGATAAAGGCAAAACAAAACAAAACAAAAAAAAAACGTCTAAATGAATATACTGGAATAACATTTATTGTCACTTTTCTTTATAGATGCAATTAAAAGTAATAAATGTGCAAAATACTAACTTATAAATGCAGCGCCTTTCATAAGGCCTTCACATCCAATTAACCTTTTCACATTTACTTATGTTACAACCTCAGCATCTTTTTTTATTTTCTATTGTAGACAGAATACAAGATATGCTATAAAAATATATCTAATTTATGGTAAAATACCGGCAGCTGTGGTTGCCAGAATTTTACCGAATAAACACACTAAAATCCATATTTCTACGGTAAAATTCAGTGCAACCACAGCTGCAGGTATTTTACTGTAAATGAGAGACTTTTTTTTTTTACAGTGTAATTTCCAACATTTTAACACAAATATGACAGGTGTGGCACAGACTTCTCCACCAAAAGCCCCAGTTATCATTCACTGCAATTATATCCACCAGTCTTCTGGAGTATGATTCTACCACCTTTCATGTTTTAGTCTTGATCTAAAACATGAAAACTTTCTTCATTCTTTTTTTTTTAATAGCTAAGCCTCAGTCATATTGGATGACAAGAATCTATAAGCAGTTTTCAAATCTTTCAAATTCCAGTCTTGCATCGGATTCTGAGTTGGATTTTTGTCCTTTGACTAGATCACTCTAACACATAAATGTATAAACCATAAACTTTGATATAAACCACTCCCTGTATGTTTAGAGTCACTGACCTGCTGGAAGGTTCTGTCCCAGTCTCAGGTCTTTTCCAGCCAGTTTTACTTCCGGATCGCTCTGTATTTACCTCCATCCATCTCCAGTGTCTTTGTTTCTGCAGAAGAAAAGCACATTAACAGCTTGGGGTTACCGCCACCACCGTGTTTCATTGTGGGGATGGAGTGTTCAGTGATAGTTGTCCAGCAGATATTAGAGGTATTGGAGATATCTTGATCTCATCTGACCAGAACACCTTCGTCTTCTGTTTTCATTGTCTGATTGTCCTTTAAACTTCTCGACAGACCTATCCTTGACGTGAAAGGGTCGTGTTCACTTGTTTTCAAAATCACTGAAGTTTTTTCATGAACCAGTTATGCCTTCACAAAACAGCTGGATATATGTTGAGATTCAATGGTAATTAAAAGATGGTTGCATGTTTTTCTTTTAGGTCTATAAATATAAATGCATGCCCTGGTTTAAGGTTTAAAGAAAAAACTTAAAATAAATCAATCAATCAAGCTCTTTCCAATGCATCATTTTGATTCTGGCTTAACATTCACAGAACTTTCCTGAGCTCCGCTCCGCCTCCGTCCGTGTTTTCAGTTCCCAGAATGCGGCTGCAAAGTTCTCCAACTGCTTTCTCCAGAGGCGGATCAAGGTCAGGCCAGGAGCTTCGGAAAGCAGTGGGATGTGTGTGTGTGTGTGCGTGTGTGTGAGTATGTGTGTTGGGGTAGACGGTGAGAGAGGGATGCCTTAGGACCCTGACGGCTCCGGTTGCCTGAGCCATGACCGCCGGGGTGGAGGCCTAGCCGCAGATCGATTGTCGCGGAGCTGGGTCCCTGCAGTGGAGGGGCGATTGGATGCAGCTCGCTGGGACTGAATGACATAAGCCCAGACGTCTAAGTGTCCCATTAGCAAGACAACCATCCATGTCCTAGTACCCCCCCCCCCATCTCTACCCTCATTCCCCTCCACTACCACCCATCGCTGAAACGGGCATCATATGGAAACAGCTCAGGTGTTGCTCTGAATTGCTCGATGATGACTGCAACTCAAAGGGCAGCAACTGACACTGAGACTGTAGCATGTGGGTGTTCTTATCCACACACACACACACACACACCCTGCATGTTACCACAACAATTCTATCTTTACGGCTCGGACACCATAGTGTGTATTCATATTTGCGTGTCTGCATACGTTTACGGGCCAAACAAAGCCGAGGACACCGGGGCCACGTGTGCGGCTCCCTCCACGTTTAGACGGCCGGATTGTTGCGGACAGTGTCTAAACACATAAGAAATGATGACAAAACAACGAGGCCACACACAGAGGTTCTGCTGCGACACGCCGGCTGCCCCGCTGGGTGCAAACACAGACATCAGGCCGAACTCAGACCAGACAGACTGCAGGGAAGGAACGGCCTCCATTTTCTGACTTTTCTGATGTTTGCAGTTAAACGTGTTTCCAACCTCGTGGCTGAAACATCCTGCCCATGCAACCCACCAAACTTTTTTGATTTTAAAGTTGTCGAAAACCAGAGAAGAGTGTGATCAATGGCAACAATAAAACTCACTTTTAATGAAAATTCAAGCACTTGAGGTCAAGTTCCCAGTCTAGATCTGATCTAAGAAGACCAAAAGGTACCTCAAACTTGTTAATGTGCTGTTAAACTATTACAAAAACCAGAATGGAAAAGTTTATGGAAGTTTTGGGGAAATATAATATATGATTGAAAAGATTTTAGGGTAAACTTGAAGCAATAAATATTGGCTTTAAAGATGCTTCCCACTTGTTGGGTTCTGCCAGACCAACAATATTGAAATGTTTCCAAAATGCTTTCATCACAGAGTGTGGTTGACCCGTCCGATGAATCGCCTTTATTAGTCAGGTTTGTCAACACAACTCAAGAAGTACTTCCTTTCTTTCTTCAAAATAAAAGTCTTAGTAAATTATCTGATGAGAAGACAGTAATTCATTCAACCGTACAATGGGCTGATGGATTAAAGCGCATCTGAAATTTTACTTCAGTAGGTTTTTACAGTTTAGCTTAGCTGAAAAGTGCCTTGAGATGACATTTGATGAAAGTTGATTGTAAAAGCATCTTCACTGCCTTATTCTTTATAAATAATATTTTTGCAACGCAATTTAAGTTTTTTTGCATTCTTGGACAATTCTGGAGAACCTCAGTTAAGCCATTAACAGTCTGACACCAGAAACAGATCACAATGTTTGCACTTTAAATAACACAAAGAATAAATGGAATATGCTACAATAAGCCAGTCACAGCTGCTGACTGACAGACTGTGCTGTTAGAAAAAAGAAAACACATTTCAAGTGAAAATGTTTCCACCTGAAATAAGTTTCCACCAAGGGAAGCATAATCATAAACAAATAATGACGAACTGAGTCATTATCCGTGGAATAAAGAGACAAACTTACTTTCTGAGAAAGCTGTGGCTGGTGGTTCTATATGTTTTTGTTGTAATAATAGTTTTTTGGGGTGGACCTGCTCGGTGGGGCCTGGAACCCGTTGATAGCTGCTCACCATTCTAGTTTTCCGTTGCACTTTTTTATGATGCTACATAAAAATCGATACGTTTTCATGATTCTGACCAGGATTCTGCAACAAACTAAGCAGTCACTTAGTTTGGCGCTTCTTTTCAACGTGTTCTCTGCATAAAGTCGACATTAGTATGTTTGCTTTTTCAACGTCGTCCATGATGCAGGAGTGCTGATGAAACCCTGTTGAAAATATTTCTCTCCTTCCACCTTCTATCACAGATTTGGTCAGAACGTCACCGACTTCACAAGTTGGACATAGAGGAAGACTTTTATTCAGACTATCCCCTGTTAAGACTGCTGTCTAGTTTACTGATTTTTTTGTTTAGTTTTTGGGGTTTGTGTAAATTAGAAATAAGTGTTGTTGATAGAATTATGGACTGGAGGAGAGGAGGATGTTTAGTTTTCACAGACTGTGCTGTAAATCAAAGTTTGAGAGCAGCGGTTAATATACCTATTTGGGTCATTTAAAGGGATACCTTCCTATTAGGGAAAAACAAAAAAGTTATAGTTAAAATAATGAACTCATGAAGCTAAAAGTTAATAAAATTTATTTTATACACAAATAGAGATGCGGAGCATGAAAATGCTTTCTTGGAAAGTTTTGTATGTGGCCAGCAGAGACAGCCAAAAACAAAGCTGTTCAATCCCTCGTGCACTTTACTGTACGCTTATTGTACTAAATGTCCTAAGTCTTTTACATCAATGTCACTATAAACGGTCCCAAGCAGTCAAAATGAAAGAAAACCACATGGCTGGACTGAAATGTGGAATGTTTGCGAGAGGAAAATGAAAATAAATAAGAGTCTGAATCTGAATTATGTAAATAATAAATATGCCACAGAGCATGAACTCTAAACCTTCAAGCAACTACAAACACCAAAATAGCCCCGCAGAGCTCTGATCTTGAGAGCAGATGTTCAGGAAGTTATTCTTTTAATCGCTGGAGGTTCAGAGATGACTATAGAGACAAATATTGTTTTACAACACAGTGAGCCTAACAATATGCGCATACAGTGTGAAAGAAAGAACAAATTCTGGTCCAGCTAGAGTAAAAAAAAAAAACAAATGCATCCCTCAGTTGGTGGGAACCATTGACTTTAGACAAACAGAAATGGACACGGCAAATCACAGTCACACCTACGTGGTAACTTTGGATGGTTTGTTCTGAACTTAAAAATTCCCCATCTCTGATTTCTATACCTGTTTTAGTGAAATACACAGGAATATGTTTGTGATCTTTTAACAATACACAGGTGTTTCCTTCTGACACTGCATTTTCTCGGCATTAAGCTAAGCCACCTCCTTTTAGAGGAGATCAGGAAGAATCTAAAATGTTTACATTAGGTAAGGAAAAAGAAAGAAAGAGAAAGAAAACACATGATTTTCAGTGATAAGCAAGAACAACATAGTTCTGCTCAAATATTAAAGATTCAACACATTTGTTAAATCATTAGCTGTTTTTCTCCATGGAGACCAGTACTCTGATTTTGTTTCACTGTTAGATTACTCCAAGTATGACACTAACTACCCAAACCCTCCACATTGAACCCCATTTACTAAAAATCCAGGTTATCCCTTAAAACAAAAACACATGTTGCACTATATGTAGCTGAAAGTCATAATGACCAGCTACTTTCAAGTTAAAGATTTTACTCAGAGAAACACCATTCAGTTTCAAGAAGTGCTCACTGATTGTAGAAACAGCAATTTATTCATATTTTAACAGTTTGTTAAAGGGTTTTATCAGTGCACTCTGCCACAACTGGCCCCTTAAAGACAGCCTTGATCTTGATATGGCCCAAATTGCAAATTATTTGGACACCCTGCTTTAGCAGACTTTCTAAGACTATGTACAAACCAATAATATTGATTATATTCTGCATTTTGTAGTTACAAACACATTTTGGATGGCTAAGTATGAAATTACGTAGCATATTTCTGCCTATTTATACCAAATCTACAAGACTCTGCATTGTGATCTCGGTAAATATCTGATGAAAGTATCTTGAGATTTTTTTTTTCCTTAAAAATCCTTAAAATATATCAATATTATAAAAGGAGGCCAAACTGTAAGCATGTATATATTGTCATGCATAATGTCAAACAGAGAAATAAAACTCATAATTTCACTTTACTGAGTAAAACTACAGTTCTTCTTCTAATCCCAAGCTTCATAAAGTGAGAACTCTCACTTTATTAACAAAATGTATGATTTATTTTAGGGTCCCGTAAACAATGCTACGGAATTAGATGTGAGAACAACAAAGCAATCCCCAATGGAGCTTTGTTTTTATTCTAATATAATGTGAAAACATCTCAACAAGATAATGTATCTTCTTGGTAAATTTCTTTTTTTTTTTAAATCTACAAAAAACAATTTCCAAAAACAAAAAATCGGATTAATGTTGCGTTCCTCGACATGAAGGACATAGGGGAAAGAAAAAAAAGGACAGCAATAAGATAAGAGACAAAGAGATCCCGTGGCCTTGATCGTCTTCCCACAGCGCCGGCCTAATGCATTCTCCCTCTCACTCACTGTAATTGCAATGCAATGATGTCAGCATGACAGGTGAGACTGAACGCGAGACAGCGTTGAATAAGCAGCCGCCGAAGTATCAAGAGCACAAAAACGTATCTGAGACACTCTATGGGGTGTCAATTTAATCATGCTTAAACCAAGTATCACCTTCCTCCCATGATTCCGCCATTGACAAAGAATCCTGCATACAGCGTTGCACCGGGCGGCTCTCTGGACTCCGGCTCGATAAGGTTTCTGTGAGTGACACACATAAACGGGCAACACTTCCCCGGCAACAGCGGACAGGTGGTACGCGTCCGAGCTTTGAGTGTGCCCAAAAGATGGCATCAAATATATTGAAATCGTGTGGGGGGGGGGGTCAGGCGGGGGGGATCTGTAAATGCAACATAACCAGCCGGGAAAACATTTCATTTCCTGCTAGACGTTTTCTAAGTAATCTTGCCAATGCTTTGTGCTCTGACTACAGCACCGGTAAAGTCAAACTGAGTGACAGATCTGCTCCCCCCACCCCTTCTCTTCCCTTCAATACCCATCATGGGCCCCCAGCCCCCACAGTCCTGCAAGCAGACAAGAAATAATTCATACGGCTTCCCACACAGGAGTGGGTGTCCTGTATCGGCCTGTCCGCTCCACTGCCTGTCTGTTATCACCTGCAATTGAAGTAATCCACGAGACTATTATATTGCGGCTTATTGTACAGGAGAATATAGCGACTCCCTCACCTCCACCCCTCAGAGCTGAATCATACCTGAGGAAAGTTGACACCTGTCTGACTCACACACTCTCAGCACGCAGTGGAAATGGGGCTTTTGTGTGTGTATTTCTCAGCCGTACGCAGCACTGTGTATGCGTCGCCAAACAGCACGTCAGAGCAGTTTGAAATACGTCAAAACATTTCAGGAAGATTTACGTTTGAAAAAGTCACCAAAAGACTTTTTTTTAATTACATACTGATGTTTATGACCTAAATTTGTAATTTTATTTTGAAATTGTCGAGTTTACACAATTACAACAAAGTTAGACTCAGGTAAAAATATGTTACGTTGCATCTATGGAAAGCCTTAAAAGTGTGTGAAAGAAAAAAGTTGAGTTCAAGGCAGCAGAGGATTCATCTGAAAGTTGTAAAAGCGACAGCATTACCTTTGGAATTGATACAAAACACAATGGCTACGCAAAACAAAAATTGTGATATTAAAGTATCAAAGACCTAGCAAACCAGCACCTCATGAAGAAATTGAAAAGCACTCGTTCTGCCTGTAAGTCACAACAAAATACCAACTCTAACAAAACCATAATTCCAAGTTGTAATATTCTGATAGTATCCACATAAATGTTGCAATTTCTGCTCCAGTTTTGACCAAGACCAGGATAGCCCGCATGCACAACCCTGTAGTGGTTGTGCATGCCTCACTTTTCTCCATATAATCATACCGTGTTTTGCTCGTTAGAATATTGTTGTTTATTCCAGCAGCACTCAAAGTGTCTGAGGTGAACTTAATCTTGGTGGTTTTTAAACGTGCAAGAGGTTTGTCTGGAGAGAGCATTATTTTCTACAATCTGTGAACACCAACAGACGCTCTGACTTACTTACAAAAGAAACAAAACGTCAATGCTGCTGAAAAGAAAAAAAAATTACCTGCTAAACTTTATGCTCACAAACAACTGCTCCAGTTTCCTCAATGGTCCTTGTTTATTCCCTATAATTACCAACCAGAGCACTTTTCGGGAGCGCACGCACATTTCCTGCATGGAAAATCATTGTGGAAATCCAAGAGGTTTTGAAAAAAAAAAAAAAAAAACAACAAATCAAATTCTAACTTAAAATATTTAAGTGAGACTTAGTTAGACATGTGGAAGCCATCTTCCTTTGCTGTTGGCCTCCGTTCACAAGACGGTAATACCCTAAAACGCTTCAAATTGCTCTAACTAAAGGCAGTTTGAGCTATTTTTTGATTCGACCCGGTAATATTTATTTGACCAATTGACAACGCTCACAGACTTTGCGAGCAGCATAACTCACCTAGCTAATCCTGAGAGAGTAGCACACTGCACGTTCTAAAAACATTCACTTCAACACACATGCACTACGCAGGAGCATCATCAGCAACACATATAGATGCCTTACAGAAAAATGTGCTTTCTTAAGACCAAATTAAGAAAACTATTTTTAGACAAGCCACCACATGTGGAAAGATAAACAGTGTGACATCATCGACAAAATTAGCCCGTTTGAAACTGCTTGTTAGCGTGAGCGTTGCATGTTTATGGCGTCCTGCTCTCCAGATAGTTAAACCAAACAAGATTGACAAAAGTAAAAGTTATGTAACATCAGTGCCCTGAAATATAACAGAGTCTCTCTTTATTGAGATGATTAATCTAAGCAGTATTATTATTGTTTTGTTTATAGCTTCAAATTCACTGATTAATCAGGAAATGGGTAAATTAAAAGGCTTTGGTCACTGTTTCCCTTTGTCTAACTTGAAAAGGCGGCTACTTTGTAACATGGGATTCTCACATTAATCTCACTGGACTTCACCTGCTGGATGGGGCAACCTGATCCTGCTGCAGCAAAGGTTTTACATTCCTAAGTTTACCTCAAAGAAGTGATAACGCACTGTCCACTCACTTGTCATATTTTTAATTCTGTTGTTTTTTTCTTGTTTTTATCTACATTTATATTTTATCACAAAACATCTCAGTTTGAAGTAGCTGTAAAGTAAAAGAATTCAGTTTTTTTTTCTTCTTTTTTCTGAGTACATCACTGTGCTGTGCTTCGGTTTCAAATAATTACAGTGCACAGTTGGCTTGGCTCAAACTATTTTCATTGTATGTTCAGCTTCAAGAAAACAAAGAGCTTAAATGTGTCTCCAACGAGACAAAAGAAAAAAAAAAAAAAGAAAAGACAAAAAAAAAGTCAACAACCTGACACTCGCGGCAATAAAACAGCATTTGAGGGACTTAATAATTCAACACACTAAGATGCAAACTCACACAAATACCCATGCTCCCACAGCTTCTCGGGTTGCCATGGGGGCCAGAGAATGCATTGTACGGGGAATTGTCAACATTCCCATGATGAGCCTGCAGGCCCTGTGGTCCGGGGAGGTGTCGAGATGAGGCGGGGGGCTGGGGAGGTGAGCGAAATTGATTGTAAACGCTGAATTATTCAACCGAGCCCTCCGCCATTTGAGTGAGTTTCTTCGGTTACGTTCAGAAGAGCTTTCATAGCAAAACAGGAGAAGATTATCTTGCACAGCTGGCCCTCGCCGAGGCCCCCGAACGCCTCTCATTAACGAGACAAAGCATCTACAGCCCGGACACACAGATACCGACACACTGACACAAATTTACAAACGCGTGCGCGCTTCACACCGCCAGGAGAAAATGGTGACACAGACAGACACACGTGCCCAAAGTGCTCCTGACACCGATATGTCGTCGCTGAACGCGCGCGTTGGCCGCGCTCCAAAGCACTCAGACCCCACCGCTCAGGATTACCGGACCTGGACAAACTAAACGATCCTGAATATACTAAATATCACCATTACAAAAAAAAGAGACAAATCTAAACACTAATCCCTTATTATATTTGACATGCTATTTTAATATGTTCCTCTAATTCTCGTGTGACTGAGAAATGTTTCGCTCACTTGAGCACCAAAATGATACTCTAAAACCAAAACCAAAATAAAAAAGGGTCTTGGCTAAATAAGCAGCTGATATACGCTGGGACTTCTTCTTCTGTGGTTGCTTTTTTGCACAATTTTTGGAGTCGTCACTGGGATGGGGGATTTAAAAAATATATATATATTTGCTTACTAATATCTTCTTATTCATGTGACTAAATTTTCCCCCCTATCCTTCAGACTTACAAAAAAGACTTTAATTACCCTTTATTGAATATTTTGTCACATTTCACCATATTGCAAAACACAATTTTCTAACCACATACTACGTAAAATTACTTACAATGAAAGCAAAAAATGTAACTAAAATGTATTTCTTTTTTTAGATTTTAAAACAAGATGAATCCTTTGTTACACCCTCAAAAACATGTATAACGAGGTGATTTTTTTTCTGTAAATAATTCACATCATTATTAGTCTATTGTAGACATTAAAAACTTAATTTGCATAGGAACATAAAGAAAAGCTCCTAAAATCTCTTTCTATTGTATTTCTTATTTCTGTTTTGGCTTTGTAAGAGCCACAGTGGGGGGGCCACAGAGCCACATGTGGCTCTGGAGCCACCAGTTGGAGACCCCTGTTCAAGGGGAGGCTTTGTGCCAGTGACTTACAGAAGCTGCTCTGTGTTTAGCTGCCTCCATTTTTCCACTAAACCTGACCAGCTTCGCTGACCCTGCTGCAGAAATACATCGGTGTTTCTTTCAACAATGACTTTCTTCTCGCCACACTGTCGTGTGTCCTGTCAACGCCGCCACCTGAGCTGTGGATCTCTGCGTCTCCTCCAGAGATACCATGGGCTTCTTGCTGATTGATTGTGTTTGTGTTCACAATTGTGTTGGGAAGACTATTTTCTAACTCCGACCTGTCAGCTTCTTTTTTGTTTCTTGTTTTGAGGTCTTCATTATGCCGTTCCAATACTCTCTAATTAATCTTTGATACCTTCACAGAACCGCTGTACTTTGTAATTTTTTACTGCTTTATGGCCAAGACTCATTTGACAAAGATATTTTTTTATCTCAATTGAAATTTCCTGGTTATAATAAAGGATAAATTCAAAATAAATAAAACTTTGAACTTCCTTGTTGCTGAAATGTGCTATACAAATAAACCCGATTGACTGAAGCTTGAATTTTGTTTCAAAGTAAAACGGCCAAATAAAGAAATGCGTGACGCACTTTCCAGATTTTTGTGTAAAACATTTTACAAATGACTTTTTTTATCCCACACAAAAATCCCAACAGTATGCTACACAAAAATGTGCGACTTTGTCATGACAATTAGGTGAATTAAAAGAGTCAGTTTAGTTTAGCAGGTCTGTTTCATCCAGTGAGAGCTAGAGAGGATAAACAATAGATATAAAGAGTTCCGCACTGTTTTATTAAGCGTCAGTACGATTTAGTCTGACTCCAGTTACAGAAAATCCCAGTGACCTCACAGCTCTTGGACGTGGGCAGGACATTCAGTATGGCCGTAATGTATTCAGCTTGAAACAAAATGAGCGGGACGCGGGGATGCCAGAGATATGACTGCAGCGCCGCAGGAAACCCTAGCTCGGCGTTGCGGGCCCTTTGGCCCCAGCTATCATTTAATGGCTCGCTGAAATTTTAATTCTCTGATCACATTAAGTGCTTTTGGAAGACAACAAACTCTGCGACACACATCTTGGTGGTGTCGAAGAGGGACACGGAGGGACAGTGCTGGTGTCGAAGAGGGCTCTGGTTGCACCTTTCAAAGGATGATGTGTGTGTTTGTGTGTGTGACAGCTTTTTTTTTTTTTTTTCTTTCGCCACTGAGGTTTTCAACGAGGATGTCCAGCTGGTGAAATTATTTCACATGAAATTTAAAACGTTTGGCTAAAGCACTCAACGTATTTCTCAAAGATTCTTTATAATGATGGGTTTTCTTTGAAAATAGTTTAAGTAAAAATAATTGTTTAAATGTAGACTTTTAATTAGAGTTGTGGCTAACAAAGGTGGATTTTTTTTTTTTCTGTATATTGGGGTATAATAACTGTTTTTCCTGTTGTACCATTGACATATTTTTGACATTTGGAATATTTAAATAGCAAACCACACCAAAATATAAAAATATTCCAGTTCTTTTTGTTGTTACTGCATTTCATTTCCTCTGTATAAGAAATAAAATACATTTTAAACAGCTACAGGTGGTGGGAAGAAGAACTACTCACTGATTTCACAGATTTCTTCTGTTTTACCTCATTTGCCACTCTTTAATGTTTCAGATCATCAAATTCATTTTCATATTAGACAAAGATAAGCTAAGAAAAAAAGCAAACCAAAAAACACTTATTATCTAAACTATTTGGCCCTCATTTCATTTTATATACTTTATTTCAAATGTGAGTTTAATTTTAACTAGCCACAACTAGATTTGATTACTGTTCATATCTCTAGTATAAAGTAACCACTAACATAGAACTTGTATGGAATTGCAAAAACAGAAAAAATAAAAGGCTAAAAAAATCTTCTAAAGCCCTCTGACAATAAAAGATATTATTTTTAGGAAGGTAGAAAAATAACAGGATTTGTGAAACGACAGTCAAACATGATGATATCATCAGTTCATGACCTTAAGCTCAGCAGAATCACAATACAAAGCCCACAACAGCAAGTCCTGATCTGAATAAATTAAAAAGCATTAAGATTTAGAGTGTCCTACTCAAAGTCTCAACTTAAATGCAATTGAAATCCAGTTGTCTAACCTTAAATATGTGATGTGCAAATCGGTTCTGGAAAAAAAAACCCAAATGGGACGTTCCTCCACATTGATAAAGAAAAAAAACAACTCCTTATCAGTGAAAGGAGCTTCTTACATCCCAGATTTCTAATTCTGAGCAATGTTTTAAACATTATTTCCCCTCAACTCTCTAATAGAGACCAAATATGATCACAGATAATCTCAAGAAATATAGACAAGTTTCAGAGATGCAAACAAAAAAAAAACATGCCACATGAACAAAAAAAAAAAAAAAAAATCCAAGACAAGATTTCAGAAACAATACGCTAAGTGCCGTCATTAGCTTACGGTATTTGTGTCGATCCAGTTCCAGCCCTTTGGAAACTGATCAAACAGCACATCTTGAACAAGAAATCAAACATTGATTCCTATGCAAGCACTAATTTGCAGAACACTGGATTACTGGTCGAGGTCATCCAAATACACAACCCTGTCAACATCCATCTGACCTCATCAGTAATTACAGGTCAAGCATTATGGAAATGAATTTGTGTGTGTTTGACAGGGTCAATTTTCTGTCGATATGTTTGATGTTTGATCACTCAAGGTCCTTCTGCTGTGTGCCAGGAGGAAGGCAGGTTCACTGCTGGCTTAAAACAAAAAGGAGGAGCTGAAAGTTTTTTTTTATTTTTTTATTTTGCTAACAGCAAATAATATTCAGAGAGACAGCAGCCAGATCAAACATAAGAAGGGCAGAGGCCTTGTTGCCCTCTGGCTGGCTGATGAAAGCGAAGCCCATCTAGGTCTTGAATTCTGAGTATAAACTGAAAAAGCAAACTTTTTATTTTTTATCTTATTTTTTTTCCTCGGCCTAATTGATACTAGTCGTGTCCTGCTTCAACCCTCTGGGAAGCCAGAGGTGATGTTTTCATAAGACAGTCGTGTAAATAAAGCGCTGCACAGGGGGAGCACCCCCGCCAGCAGAGCATCATGGGAAGACGCTTCAGCGGAGGGCCCACACAAGTAGCTGATCACGGCTCAACAGGGACATCAGGCTTGTGTTAGCCGTCCGCTTTGACCTCCTGATTACAATTTGAACATACAGCGCCTTGCCAAAAGTGTTACAACGTTTTCACAGTTTGTGATATTACAACCACGAACCTCAATGCCTTTCACTGGGATTTAATTTACAATACATAGTTACGAGATTAGGGATACGGATATAAATAACTGCGGTATTCATGTTTATTAAAGGGGCAGTATCATGTAGAATCGACTTTTTTCTTTCTTTTATTTTTTATCTTGAAATTAATTATAATGTTATCCCCTTATCAAAAACATACCTGGAGTGTTGCCTTGATTCTTTCGTGCGTGTTTAAGAAATCCTTTAAATCTCCATGGCAACCATTCAACTGTGCAAAGCGCCTGGTTGGACCTAGCCCCGCCTTTGAGGCGCACCTCCTCCTCAGAGCTGCAGTTTCCTGGCTACCGACCTTCTGCCTCACAGAGCGACTCCCCCACTCAGCCCCTTCAGACTAGCTAGCAGCAATTAGCAAACACCTGGTGGAACTGCCCATCTGCTGAGCTCATTATACGAGGTACTTTTCAATGCGTTGCTGCTATAAGGTTAATATAGCACAACTGTTGTGATTATTTTCAGTAGGTGGAGTTTCAGGAAGCGCAGGAGTTTTTAAAGAAACAGTGGCCCAATTTCAAGGTGTTAAACCAGGAAGTAAACGTTCTTAAAGCCATATTTGATATGTATAACATTCTTATATCAACTGAAGGTAACATTGTTTTTGACTAAACTATAAGATCACATTATGTGCCTGACAAACACATAATACTGTCCCTTTAAGAGCACTTGTTTATGGTGTCTCTATATTGAATTCCTGCACTACCATCATCATTCATTCTCACACATTCGGATAACAGAGCACTGATCAAATGTGACCAGAAGTGACCAAATGCAGTGAGTAGAGGAAGGTGAACACTGCAAACACCCAGAACAGCCAAACTCCTTCATGAAACATTTTTCTGATCTACATTTGAGGCTTTATTATTGAAATAACTTTTTCTTAATATTGTTACCAAGATATTTAACTTCCCATGCATTTTTGTTTGAGTACAGCTGATTCACAGAGTATATATATATATTTTTTTTTATTTGAAGAGTGAAACAAAAAGAAAAGATACAAACAATTTGTCAATATACTTGAACAAAGTAGAGCTTTGAGCTAAATACAAACAATGAATTGTATCTTCTAATCGCCATCATTTTAATTTAGTTTAGTAGCATGACAGTAATTGCCAATTAAAGCAAAATGAAACTACAGTTAAGGCTGATGGAATTGCAATTAAGCTGGCAGGAACTTGTTCATAACGTAGCCTTATTACAGTTTATCTGAAAACACAATGGAAAACTTTTTTTTTTTTAAGCTGCAAAACAATTTCCAAAGTGCAAACAAATATACCAGCCGAGGAATACAGATCTCATTGAACATGATTCTTTTGGTAGTTTTTTTTTAAAGGTGACAGAAATCTGAAGCTAAAGCTTGCAGTGCTTTTGACCTCTCTGTGGTATTATCTGATTACACTGCTGGCAGTCGAACAATACTACACCACAGAGGAGCAAGGACAGGAGCTAGACATACTGTACACGCATTCACTGAGAGCAGCGGCTGAATGCCTGAAGAGCTCAGAGAAATGCAGCCTGGGCAGGAAAACACATAAAATGACCAAGAAGTACAAAATGCCTGTCTTGTGTGGAAGTTGAGAGTATGTTCAAGCCATACAGCTGCGATCTTGATCGGAGTTGAAGAAAACAACAACAAAAATAGTCCAAGTAAACCGAGATGCTGCAGCTGCTTTGAGATGATGTTTGACATCTGTTGTAAGGCCTCAGATGAACAAAAATATTTATTTTTACAAAAAGAAAATTAAAAATAAATACAAAAGAAATCCTACACTTTTTGGAGTAATTCTTCATATTCTGATCACATTTTTGAGCAATTTGTTTCTTGGATGGACTGATGTTGGACGTATCCATCTGAATTTAATTTTGGTTCTCTATAATCCACACAGGTTGTAAATTATACATCTAGCATGAACTATGTATTCGTACGCCACAACAAATATTTGCCATCAACAAGTCCTGGCTTTGACACTCCATTCAAACAGACTGATGTGCTAGTCCAGACCTAGACTTTAAGTCTATAAAGTTTCCATAGGAGGACCACACCAGAAGCTTCATGTTATTTGTTCCAAAACCAGTTTCGATGTTGATTTGGGATCGTTGTCTGGTTGGAACACCCAAATGTCTCTAGTTTGACCCAAAATGTCACCTCTGATGAAGGGGATTTGGTTAAAATGTTTAGGAATCACTCAGACACCAAAACTTATCATCAACTGGAAGCTTCTGGAACACCAGTGTCCACAGTGAAGGAAATATAGCTACTTCAACCACTGAGATGATGCTATAAAATAAAATAAGGGGACCTTGTTCTAAATCAGCACCTTTAAAAGTCAACAGGGATTTGTAGTTTCACACACAGACAAGCAAAAGGCCTTGTGCTGAAAGGTTTATGTCCAGAGAAGTCAAACGAAAGGAAAAATGCTTGG
The DNA here is from genome assembly GCF_051168715.1 of Poecilia mexicana. Classification (NCBI taxonomy): domain Eukaryota; kingdom Metazoa; phylum Chordata; class Actinopteri; order Cyprinodontiformes; family Poeciliidae; genus Poecilia; species Poecilia mexicana. Next base: position 26,317,817 of record NW_028263385.1, on the reverse strand, counting down.
CGGAGTACAGTTGTTAGGTGAGGCAGCATCATGCTAAGTGTCTGTTTTTTCTGTCTGTGGCACAAACTGTGAAAGAAAGAGGACAACCTGCTAATGCTTCAACAATTACTCACTAGATTGTTGATACTTAGAGAGACAATGTTTTTGTCCAACAGGACAAAGATCCCTAGATCATATCAAAGCCAGATTTGGAAAGAGTGAAAAGGCAGATTAAGAGTGTGGAAAGGCAAAATCCAGACTCAATTGATAACTCTGCCAATTCTGCCCAGAAGTTTTAAATGTTTTAACCTGAATTGTGCCAGAAACTTTTTGATGGCTACTAAGCCACTGGTTGAGGTGCGACATGCTAAAGGGACTTTTAGCCAAATATTAATTGACGTTGTGTGTTTATTTTCTATTCAGTTTTCTGATGATGATGAACCTCAGCATCATATCTCACCATCACAAAGATAGAGCGTGGGTTTTGTTTAATGCATCTTGAGAATCAGCTAATTGCCAAAGAGTTGGCAGCTGAATAGCGCCAGGGAGTTTAATCTGACCACAATGACATGTTTGATTGGTCAGAGCAAGGCTGGGTACACCGGGGTGGAAGGCGGTGGGAGTTAGGGGGGGGGGTGGCCCCCTCTTGTGGCAGCGGAGAACAAACATAAATCTTCTTCAACAATCTATTTTCCATCATACTTATTCACAGGGGACATCTCAAAGTGGTCTTTACCCTTTCTGTCAATGGCTGCCCTCATCCATCAATTTCATAGAGAATTATACCCAGGATCGATGTAGTTCACGACCGCTGAGCATTTGTCGAGGGGCGGTGGAGGTGGCTGCGGTGAGAGGGTGGAGGGGGGATACTGGGTGCATGCATCACCGCTTGTTCTCAGCACTCCGATGGCTACTTCTCCTCGGCCTACCCGCTCGCGCTCGGATAATTCACACCATGTAGCAGAAAACAAAAACAGTGTTTTTGTTTTCTGCGACATTTCATCTTTATTTTGTTTCCTAGTCCTTAAAGGTCTGCCTTCTCCCCCTACAATTAAGAACTTAGAAGTGACCAAGTAAACACAGAAGGATTCACTAGTAAATGGAAAGCCATCAGCCAAATGAATAACAGCCTTCCTGCGAAAATGTTTGTATTTTGCTTTCGAGGAATTTATTATGCAGCTTTATATTTAATTAGATTGGAAAAAAAAAACACTTGGGTGGTCATTATTCCACCATGCTGAAATTAAAACTGCGTGAAATGGATGCACGCTCACTACAGCTCACACTCCGGCAGGCGGAGAACACAACAAACAAGGCTTTTAGATTGCCAAATGATATATTTGCTGTTAGCACTAACCAAAGGGTGTATAAAAAAGAAAGAAAGAAAAAAAAAGAAACACGATTAAGCTTGTAGCGGAGCTGCAAAGCTTGAAGTTTGGATGCGTCGTTCGCTTTTCTTAAAAGCCGTTATTCAAAAATGGAAATTAAATTTCAAAAGAAAGACATAATTGTGGCCGTCGTGGCTCTTCTCGGCAAAAGTTATCATGCTCCCTCCGCAAATATAGTCTGGATGGATAATGAATCTATGAGGAGCTGCAGCACAATGCGTAATTGCTCCTTCTGAAACATTGATGAATTAGATTGGAGTGTGGGTGGGATCAAATTCATAAATCAAATTACAGTACCTTTCCTTCTGCGTGCTCAAACGGCCGAGGATTCTTTAGAAGATGCGCTCAAATTGAAGGGGTTGAACTAAAGTAAATGAAGTAGGCAAGATTATGTGTGTCTTCTCACTCCAGCATAGCCTTCAATGAATTTTTTACAACGGCGACCATTAGGCACTAATAAATACCAGTTAAGCCTCAGCATAACTGAATTATTAAATCTGTCAGTCAATATCCCATTACAGCCATCTTATGAATAGTTGATTTAAATGACAAGGCTTGTCATGCAGCGGGGCCCTCTGTGGCAGCTTTTGGGCATAGTAAATAGTACGCTGTGAAAGTATTCACACCTCTGTTTTCACATTTTTGTCACATCACAGTTACAAGCTTGAATGTATTTCCTTAGGATTTCATGTAAAGTGAAAGGTAATGATGAACTGATGATTTTAAATTTTTTTAGCATATCTGTCTGTCTGTCGTTTAAACCAGATATTTACATACACTAAATTAAAAGACAAGTACACTTTTTTTTTCTCATTGTCTGAAGTTAAGTCTGACCAAACTTTTCTTGTTTTAGTTTAGACAGAATTATCTAAATTATTTGTATTTGATAAATGCCAGAAAGTAACCTTGTAACTTTCTTTGACTTCAGAAATTATAAATTTGGTCAGTATAAGAGATAATTATCTTTTAAACTGTATGACATGGGTGAAGACATATTTTTTTTTATGCAATGTACATAAATATCTGGTTTCAACTCTATCTATCTATCTATCTATCTATCTATCTATCTATCTATCTATCTATCTATCTATCTATCTATCTATCTATCTATCTATCTATCTATCTATCTATCTATCTATCTATCTATCTATCTATCTATCTAGCAGGCTAGCAGGCTAGCAAGCCTTTCTACTGCTAACTAGCTAGCTATTTGGTAATATAAATAGCTAGATAGATGTCTAGCTAGATGATAGATAGATAATTTATATATCTAACTATATAAATTGCTAATTTATATTGCTATCAGTCTGAAAGTTTAATTTTGGGATGAAGGCTTTCTTTCATTGATTACCTTTTTTGTTGGCCAGAATTGTGGAGTCCATGTCTGACATGTTGACAGACCCTCCAACTTGAGCTGTGGATCTCCGTTACCAAGGGTCTCTCAGATGCTTCTCTGAATAACGCTCACCTTTACCTGATCTGTCACTTTAGGTGGCGTTATCTGAGGAGGTTTGTTGTTCTGCCTTATTCTTTCCATTTCCAGATGATGAATTGAACAGTGTTCAATGCTGAAAGCCTGGGGTATTTTTTTTATAACGTAAACCTGCTTCATAATTCGTTTGTTTTGTTTTGTCACAGAAACTTCCAGTGAAATACATGGACACTGTTGCTGCCTGTAACTTTATAAAATGCAATAAAAGAATTCAGGGAGTACGAATACTTTGAATAATTTTGTAGACATGCGATTCCTTTCACATTCTTCTGACTCCACTACTTGGTTTCCTTACTTAACAGCAAGACTTGTTTTGACAGTCAAGGCTCTATTTCAACATGATTGTGATGAAACAAAGCATAAACTAAATTCACTCAATGTGTAAATTAACTGTCAAAATTAAAATTAGACCCCCAAAAAAGGGCAATAAATTAAATCCAGAGTCAAAGTTTCCAGATATATATCCTTGTTTTTTACCTTCCAGTTTCTTGCTAATATGCAAGACTCTCTCCTACATACACACACACGCACACGCACACACACGCACATGCACACACACACACACACACACACACGCACACACACACTTAAGACATTAAGTCCTCAACCTGGACTGTGTTTCTGAGGGATATTGGCATGTACACGAGATTGATGAAAATTACTTCCAGAGCATTTATTTCCTCTAATACCAGTGAAAGAGGAGTGTGCACTCAGGAGATATTTGATCTGAATTAGGGAAACTGATGAAGCAATTGATTAATTGGAATTTAAGCCATCAGTCACTGGAGCCATCAGCAGCATCATTTACATTCCAAACAATCAGCTGATGGTCCAATAGGACACTGAGTATTAATACGCAAGAGTCAATGTGATACAGCCACGTCGCCACCACCCTTCATTGACATGCACAATGACACTTTAATCCCCGCTTTATCAAATTGCGTATATTTTGGGATTCTCTGGCCAATTCGATAAATCCCATGAATTTTTAATCCTAAAGGAGGAGCGGTGGTTTCGACACGTAGATTCGTCTTATTCGGTTTTTGACACATGAAAAGACTGAAACAAAGACTCCAGACTTTGTTCATCATATCTTTTCACAATTTTCCTATAAGAAGTTAGCAGATATTTAGCATTATTCAGTTTTTTAATTTACACTTTTATGCTACAATAAACAAATCTATTCATGTTAGTAAAGCAATCACATTTCAAAACTAATAGATGTTTTCCAAATGTGCACAACTGTAAGCTGCAGAACCTGTATTACTTGACCACATAACTTCATAAACTTACCATTTTAGAGATACCTTTACTTTCTGGTAGCCATTCTACAGTGTCACTACACTGTCAACAATTCTCGCTTGCTGCTGAAATACTTGTAGGGACTTGAAGCGCTCAGCACACAAGATGACACATTATTAGATTGATGACAGTGAGATGGCCGGAAACCTCAAATTCATGTTAAATCTGTCTAAATATTTTAGAGGTAGACTCGTTAAAAACCGTAAAATAGCCCCTTAGTTTTGTAAATATACAGTCATGATATCCTCACAGAGCTGTCGATTAGCTCAACAAGCAGTTTGAGAGCAGAGTGTCGCTCACACACACAATAACTACTTCCTTTCTTATAACAACAACAGGTGTGTGTCCAGGTGTCGATGTAAAGGCTCACAATTAGGTCGCATTTAGTTCACCAGAAACTAAATGACAAGAAATATTGGTTCATTATTTCGCGTCACGAGATTTCATTCCACCCATGTGTTTATGCAATATGTTAAATTACAGCAACCAGGCTACTTCACTAGTTGCTCTTCATTTAGCTAACAATTGAGTAAGCTATTTTTCCAATAATCATTTGAAGAAATATTCTGGAGTTGTCACTAAGTTAGCTCCTCTAGAACCAAAAACAGAGAAAAGTACATGTATTTCAGTATCATATGTCACGTACTCATAAAGCTGTGTTGTTGCCATTCTTTAAGTTTTATTACATAGTTGGTCTATTTTCCTGGTAGCCATACAGGGTAATATTTCTGAAAACCACTCTATTTCAACTATTTTTTACATTTGTTACATTAGCATAAAATGTATGTTTCCACAAGGAGAAAGCAATACATTACAAAACCAATTTTGATCTACAATCAGCTGCAATAAACCAAATCTCTATAAGATGAGCTCTTAAGGGCTTTCTATGCACAAATGACAGTTTTAAAAAAATCTCCAAACAAGATATGTAAGAAAATATATGAGGACAGTTAAAGTTATTTGATCAACAACCACCTTTTCAACTACATTTTCATGTTTTCTTTATGGCTTTTTTTTTTTTTTGGAACACCCTGTTATTTGATGGGGGGCAGGGAGGATTCACAGAAATCCTCTTAAAAACAACAAAAAAAAAAACGCTTCAGAAAGATATTTTTTCCCAACAGACATTTTATGAATGAGCAGTGACATTAGCGTGAAGATTAATTCCTCTATCCATCAATCAATAAATCAATCAATCAAATTTTATTTGTAAAGCACATTTCAGCAGCATGGCATTTCAAAGTGCTTTACATAATTAAAATAAAAACAGCATGTGAGAAAGAGAAAGAGATTTAAAAAACATAATTAAAACGTTAACAGTGAGAAAGAGAAATAAAAAGCTGTAGAACTTTAGTTGAGACGCCGTCAACTGGGACTCCAACCCTTTGTACTTTAGTCAAAACGCCGTTTGACAAGGACTCTAACCTCTCTGACTTTTTTTTTTTTAAAAGATAAAAACATTAAAATCACTAAAACAGTGAGAAAGGGAAAGACATTTTGAAAAAGATTTAAAAAGATAAACAGTGAGAAAGAGAAATAAAAATAAATTAATAAAAAAAACATTAAAAACATTGAAGACATAAAAACTAAAGACAAAAACATTAAAAACATCGAAGACATCAAAACCCACACTCTAACCCTAATTTAGCCATAAGCAACTCTAAACAGGTGGGTTTTAAGTTGAAATTTAAAGGCACCCATCGGTACCAATTCACTGGATATGTCATAATACCAGCCACACTGAGTTCACAGACCAACAAAGTCACACTCGCAGGAGAAACAGTACAACAAAGGATCGAGTTCACTGTGAGTCACACCGTGAGCCACAGTGCTGGAACCCGTAAAAGGTCACGTATAACCATTAGCTTAGTTTCTTCAGACTACAAATAGTTTCTGTTCCCTTGCTCTGGCACAAATTCACGCGGACGCAAACATGAATTATACGTCGGCCTATATGATTCACCGAAGGCAGTGATTGTCCTTTCAAAGTGCCCATTACGGAGGCCTATCATTGCGACATCAAGCCCTCCTTCCCATTGACAGCGCTGACGTTTCCCCACTTGGCCTGAGCCCCCTACTGACAGCCATGCCAGTAACGCTCCCTTCCTCCCTCCTTCTCCTGTCTTCGCTCCCTCACTCGGCCGCTCGCTCTCGCATTGTTAAGATTTTGCTGAAGAAGTTAGTCATTAGTTGAAACAGCAGAGTGCAGTAATGAAATCTGCCGGCTGCATCAATAGTATTTACTGTTGCCAGTTTGCTCTTTTTTTTTTCTCTTTTTTAATGTATTTGTTGGGCGCGCCGCAGTGGGCTACAGCAGGCCTCGCTGTAATGCTGCTGACCCCCACCGACGTGTGAGGCAGAGTGACTCAACTGTCTGTAACATACAACCGCGTGAATCACGTGCGTGTAACTTTTTATTGCCCCACCTAATATGTACTCCATGCCCCCTCCCCCCCTGTGTTTTTGGTAAATCATTCATCATCGCCTGAAAAAAAAAAAAAAAAAGAGATCTCATTCATGTTTGCTCAGAAATCAAAAAAGCATCCGGTTTGCATCTCCGGTCGCCCTCGTGGCTGATTGACTCGTCGAAGCGACTGGCTGCTTTTGCTCCGTCTTAAAGCTCTAATTAAGTAGCCGGGGCGAAAAGTGACAGAGAAAACAGCCCCAGCAAAACGGACCGCGCTGAGACGAACCGCGGCAGGAGGAGACCCGCTCGTTTCCACAGATGGGTGTCAAAACATTGCCTCCAATCAAGTCCCCCACAAACGCATGGGGAAGTGAGCTTCTGAAAAGGAAAGATTAAAGTATACTGGAAGCACTGCTGGCAGCTGCACATGCCCCAAAGATAAACTTTGTCAGGCCACATGTTGGAAACTGTGCTGGACACATTTGTCATTTTCGAAAGTAGTACGTATCCAGGCTACGGCAATCTGGTGTTCTTATACAGTTGTGGTAAAGCGCTTCCAGATATTTGACATGTGTTTCATGGTTTGTAGCAGCTTTTCATCTTCGACATTTTTTATTTTTTTATTTTTTGTCCTTGCTCTGAAGTTTTGATTGTATTTTAAGAAGGAACATTGCCACGTTTTTCCCCCCTGGGATTCATAGATGACTGGAGTGAAAGCTCATGTTTTCCAGACTGAAAATGTAACACATAAACGTGTCATAAAGTCTGTCTTTCCCCACTAAATGATGAGCAGATGTGAATGACAGCTGTCACCATAGTTACACAGAAAAAAAAAAATCAGACAGATGCATCCTGGAAATAAAAAAAAAAAGAAAGTGGTTCAAAATGCCAAGATTAAACCCACAGAGAAAATATCAAAAATATTTTTAAAATGTCAGAATATTATTGAAAAATTCATTCATTTCATTAAGTCAGTCCACTAATTGACATTATTTAGATTAATTACGTGAAGACTGAGCCTTTTTTTCTGTCAAAACCCTTCTGGGAAAGTTTGTCCCCAGACCCTGAACATTAACTATATTTAAAATTTGTGGTGTATGATCCAGATTCAATAAACTACAAATTTTCCCATGAACTGAGGTCAAACACACTTGCCAAAAGCTTGTTGACAACTATAAAAATTTAAACTTGCCAAGAGACATTTTCATTAGATCTCTCATGTATATTTTTGAACCTGTTAGTATGATTTTGAGCTCATTTGGATTTTTAGGGGAGGAAAAACATCTAAATAATGTCTGCAGATATTTTCTCAACCTTCCGATGTTTCAAGATGAAACAAGTTAAACTAGTTTCTACATGTGCATCCCACAGCAGAGCAGCAAACTGTGTCTCTGCCAGATTGTGTCTAAAAATGGCTGATTACAGAGGATTCATATGAAGGAAAGCAAAGCAAAAATAAGTTCTACATGACAAACACTCATACCAAATGAGAGATAAAAGAAGATTTCAACCCGTTTTCCACCCCTCTCCACAGCAGGGGAGGTGAATTGTGCTCTCGGCTCACAGCTGATCCTGAACTGGCATCGAGAGCCAATCTTTCATCACAATCTTCAAGCGAGCCACTCTCGCACGAGGCCCATCATGTCTGAAGGTGCACGTATAAAGTTTCACTAATGAGCAGTCACAGAAAAATTGCTATTTACACCCACTTAACCCTCAGCCGCACACGCTCTCAGAATGACACGCAAATGAACATGCGTGTACACATCCTGCCAGTCGACGCCCCTGTGCCAGCGAGCCATCTGGTCAAAACATGATCATCATATGCAATCTGCCCACCCAGCCTGGCACTGATTCACCATGCCAACACTCCAATTACCCTCATCTTGCCAACAGCGCAGGAGAAAACCAAACAGTGTGCAGGCACCACAATGGGACCCACCTGTGCTGGGAGGGGCGCGCGTTGCCTGACAGTTGGTTGCAGAGGTTGGCGGTACAGGAATGGAAAAGGCTTTGTTGTCCTTTTTTTTTTTTACATGCATTTGGGAAACATACTGCAAGACTTTACAGGTTTTATACTACAGAGAACTTACACTGTATCTGTACTCTGCCCTGAAAAAGTATGCATACTTCATCTTTTTAGCATTTTTACAGTTTTCTTTCTTTTTTTTCCCTACATAAAACACAACGTAACTTTGTGCTGTAAAGTCTCAACACAAAGTTGTGTTTTACAGAGGCAAGGGTTTTCCATTCGAAACCCCTTATTTACTCTGACACGAAATCAAATCCAATGCAACCAACTGCCTTAAAAGTCAACCAGTTGATGAATTCACTGTAATATGCCTGTGAAGGCCCCAAAGCACATCATGAAACCCAGAGAACACACCAGAAAGGTAAGACAAGGTAAGGTAATTCGATTTATATAGCACATTTTCAGCAAGGAGGCAGTTCAAATTACTTTAGATGAATTAGAAGGAAATATAAACAAAACAACAAATCAAAAGAAAAGCAAAAAGGTGAAAGTATAAAACTACATGTTGGTTCCCTATTGGGAACCAACATGTAGTTTCATGCATGTTTGATAAGAATAAGAATTTATAAACTAGTAGGATTTTCTCTGGATTCTTGAGCTGATAAAACTAAATGTTATTTTAGGTTGAGCTCTAGATTTGTACAATATAAGGCTTGATGTTGGTTCTCCATGTTTGATTCTTCTTCAGGGAGTTAAGTACATGGTACTTTCTAAGTTTGTTCTAGATTTGTAAACTAACAAGAGTTACTCTAGCTTTTGCTCTGATATTAAAAGTACAAAGTTAAAAGTTGGTCTAAAATAATAAGTACTTTTTAAAAGTAATTACCTAAGCAGTTTTCTGAAAGGTATACGGTATAAGCTGACTGCTGTGCAAAAGTAAGTAAAACTCTACTTAGATAGCAACTATCAAGACATAAGTCACTAAGTAATATACAGGAGAAAACCTAAAACATTAAACCCCAGTACATCAAATAATTAATTAAATGTAACTGTAAAAAGAGTTTTAAGTTCTTTTTTTTTTTAAAAAAGCTAACAGCTAGCATCCTATCTCAGGCTAATGCTAGCCTGTCAGTGCTAATGGAGAGCAGAGGAAGTAGGCAATCCAGTGGGTGACCAGTCCAGACATGCTTCTCCAACGCTAAAGCAAATTAATATTGCGACTAGCCTTAAGAATGGGTATAGCCTCCTGTGGCAAGGATGTAGTCTTCAATTTAGTACTTATACTGTCAAATATATTTAGGCAGGGGAATAATAAGTTACAGTAATCTAACCTCAATGAAACAAATGTATGAATAATAATTTCCAGTTCTGTACACCAAAATGAAGATGGCCGAAGGAAGATCTACAATTTAAATCAGCCAAACATCACCAACAATCAGAAAGATATGAAGAAAACCACTGCAGGTCAGATTGTGATATGTCAGCTCAACACCTCAACCTGGCAAGCAAGTTCTGGTGGTCAACCATATCAAAGGTTAAGGTTAGGTCCTGCACAGCAAATTATGGGCTATCTCTGTTATAAAGTATTACTTTGATAATATAATGTGAAAAATTAGCAAAAACTCTTAAGAGTGTAGATTTCTGATCATCTATTTGCTTTAAAGTTCAGAAAAACGTAGAAACAGGCCCACCTTAGGAAGCTTTCATTGTGAAATTGAATGGGAAAGTTCCTAAATGATGGATTTTGCCTCATCAGTTGAGCCTGAAATCTTCTTCTCCAGCCCATATCTGCCGGTAAGCCCCCCGGCTCAGCAGTAATCAATCTCACAGCCCATCTCCCTTTTCTTAATTTTAATTTTCCCTTTCCTAACCCATGCTAATTCACCCCCCTCTGCTGTATGATCCACGGACCAAAGGCCTCGGCAGCTCAGAGTGCCAGGAAGGGTCACTGTCAATTATATCCATTTAATACCCACTTATGTCTGCAACAACGTCTTCCTCCTGGGGTCACGCAGACTTCGCCCTGCGCTTTATCCAATAATCTCGCAGAATATAGGCTCGGATATTCCGAAAGATCAATGTCATTAACAGGGAGACACAGAATGCATTTGATTATGGATGTAATTAGTACAGGCTTGAGGGGACTTGCTCTTATGCACAAAGAGGCAAAATCCATTTAGTATCAAAATTGCCTTAAAAGTGGACACCACTCTCAGATCATTTTTGCAACTGATGACCACCATAATGCAATTAGTATCACTAATGACAGGGAATTAGGGCTCATATACATAATACTGAAGCCTAACTTTGACAGATAGTGGAGAGCATTAAGTGTGGCTGAAAGATGTCCAGTCATGTGGTCAGAGGGTTCAGTTTACCATGACCAGTCAGTGTATATAGTCCAACGCTGGGCACTGATGTAAAACCCGTTTACCTGCTCAAGCTCAATCAGATTGAATGGAGAGCGTCTGAACAGTGGTGTTTAAATCTTACCACTATTTCTCTAATGGATTCAGGTCTAAGCTTTGACTGAGCCGTTCTAAAATATTCATTTTTGTTGTTCAAAACCATTCCATTGTAACTCTGGCTGTATGTTTAGGGTTGTTTGTACTGGATGGTGAACCGCCTACCGATCAGTGGGTGAATGTGGCTCTGACTTAAAACACTCGAGTTGTTAGTATGACTAGAAAAGATGCATTTCCATGACTTTCTTCTTGTCACTCTTCCACAAAGGCCAGACAGATTCCCTGCCGTGGTGTAGCAGAACCTCTGTTGGTCTTTCGGAGAAGACACCAATTTATTACTTTCAAAAGGCACCGTAGGGCCGTTTTGGCCTCCAGTGGAAGCCTGTTGCTGTAGATGTGAAAGGAAACAGGCAAAATGACAGGACAGAGGAGAGTTTCTCTGACGTGTATTGGATTGCAACTGCGCTGAAACCCAAGCCTGTGTGGTGACAGGGTATGGCCACTTAAGATGAGGAAGATAACCGCAGTGACAGACAGGTAAATTTTTTATATAATATCATCCACCGGTCACACAGCGCAAGTGCAGAAACGGGGGAAACCAAAAGTGCAAAGCATTCTGTGAAAAAAAGAAAAAAAAAAAGAAAGATTCAGTTATTATTTTACAGCTTTTTTTTTTCCTAGTTTAATTTAATACCGGCTTCTAAGGTAACTAACAGCATCTCACCAGGATGGCTGGTATTAATGCGATCTTGTAACACCTTGTAACATGTTAATTATAAGCACCAACAACCGATAACGTGTGCTTTGCATGTTAACAAAACCTCCCAGCATTTCATGATACTCAATTATAGGCTTGTATATGCTTGGGCAGATTAGAGGACCATGTCAAACGATGGGAAAAAAAATGGAGGAGGGGAAGACAGCCTTATAATGTCTAGCTGACTTTCCTTTATAGCAGGGCTACTGAACCACTGGAAGTGCACACATGCTAAAATCTTCCTCTGTTTTCCATCAAGCTGCTGTGTAGTGGCAATGTTAAATGTAGGTGGTAAGCTCATATATCTAATTATACAATAGCCAAACATTTTTTGTTAATGAAATGGAAGGAGTGTAATTGAAAACTTCAGCATAATTATTGCTTGGCAAGTGTCTGGCTTCGGAAAATTGCACATGTAGGAAGAAGTCTCAGCAGGAGTACCTCTGACTTATGAATCAAGCCGGTTCAAAAAGTTCTTGCAGAGAGAGAGAGAGAGAGATGTGTGTCCCATATAGGGATGAAAGGTTCACCATCTTTTATGATGATGAACTGTTAGTATTACAGTTATAAAGTAAAAAAAACAAAAAAAACAATGAAAAATGTATTTGAATCAACCCTAAAGAGAAATTGGAACGTTTCAGTTGTTCGTTATACTCGCCGTGATATGGGGAAGTTGGTGGAAGTAACGTTTCAACCACCAAAACACACCAGGTGTTAAATAAAACACCTGGTATTATAACAGCACAACAATGACATTTTACAATGTTTATTACATCAATACTTGCAGCAGGAAATGATGTAAGAAACTCTTTCCCTGTGGCATTAGCCACTTAGGCCGCTAATGCTAAAGGTAGCATTAGCGGCCTAAGTGGCTAATGCTAATTTAAAGAGCTACTTCAGATAGTTAGAAGTATAGATAGAGATATAGATAGAAGTAGGCGAGATAATTGTGAATCAAATGTATTCCCCCATTTATCAGACTTTAACAAATTCTAAACAACTCAACCAGAACTAGTTTATATTTATAATACAATGGCTGTGAATATTAATCATTTGAAATGATTCTGGCATCATAACCTCTTGTTTTATTCAGGCTAACAAAATCGTTGTTACTTCAAGAAGTTATGTTGGAGTCTCCAGCCTACAGTAAGCTAAAGCTTTCCCATTCCCAGAGCTGCTGTAGCCTTCAGTCACTTTGTGATGTTATTTATTTTTTCCAACAAGCTCACAGAGATATGACCTGTTTTGCTAGTGGTAAGATAACCGTTACCAATGGCAACTTAAAAAAAAAAAAATCTTCCCCTTAAGAAAGCTCATTAGTACGCTCTGATTCAGCTGCTTCACTCGTGGAGAGATTTGTTCGATTGCTTTTACAATAGCTGATAGTTTACATGTGTAAATTTAGCAAATCTAGACATTTCAATGCTTTTATTTTTTATTCTGCCTCGTCCTCTCACTGTGACTCTTATTTTGAAAAAAAACAAAAAACAAAAAAAAAAACCTTGTAGCTAAACACAGATATAAAACTAAACAGAACATATTCTGCCTGTGCGTATGTAATTAATAATCAGAAGAATATCACATTTAATGATGCAAAGGAGAACAATCCTCTGGGCTTCATCTTCAAAACATACTTTTTTAAAATATTTAATACATTTCTAACCAAATGGTTAATGATAATCATAATGCATTTTCACTCAAAAAATAATGATTATAATTTTAGCATTTTCATTACATTTCTAGTTTTGTCATTCATTGTTGTACTTTTACCTTTTTGGAACGCTGCAGCTCATAAGACCCTGTCCTCCCAAATGCAGTTTGAAAAAAAAAAAAAAAAAAAAAGCCATTGGGTGCCCACAACTGCACTTTATTTCATGTGAGGGATTATAACGGAGCAGGTATTTGAGTAACTTGGGACATCACCTCATAGGTTCTTCCACAAAGAAACCAGAGCAGCCAAGACATATAAATCCAGGTCAGGGTGTCTTGGCAGCAAGGCTAACAATGTTTGTCACAACTGCCCTCTTTCCATCTCAAGCTCAAATGAGAGAAGTCAGAGAAATATGGGATTACCATGAGTTATTTATGAAGCTGAAACCCAAGAGCCCTCTTTATGAAATCATCTCCGCTGATTGGGGCGGGTTTTTTTCTTCCTTTTCTTTCATTCTTTCTTTCTTTCTTTTCTTTCCCCCGTCCCTCTCAGCATCTGATATGATTTTAAACGGGCTGACATCAAAGTCGCTTGTGTAAAGTATGAGTAGTTTTGCACTCGTTCAATCAAAATACAGATCTTTATCGGCACCACGCTGATCGACGCCAGCGGCCTGTTTTGAAACAGATACTGGGGCTTTCGTGCTCGGAGTGGATTTTTTTTCAGTTTCGAGATACGTTGGCGGGTTGGGGGGAGGGAGAGGAGTCCAAAAGGCCTCCAGAACCTGGACCCTATGAACTTCCTTAACCTGGTTAAGCAGGTTTATTCTCAAGCAAAATTTTGATTTAGTTGTCAGCAAAACACCAAGTATATGTTTAGTTTTACTGAACAAAAGAAGAGCGCGTTGCTTTAACAGTTACATATCCTCAGTTGTAAGCCTACACCGGGCAGAGAAATACACAAGGACACAATCAATGGCAGCTCATAGTTAATGAACTTTCTGACCTTTAGGAAAATGTACACTGCTTAACCAGATTCTGGGTAATTAATAATTCAGGTGCACCTTAAGAGAGATGAAGAGAGGAGCACCCTTCACCCACGTTCGGTCTTCAATATTATTTTGCCCAGACGCAAGGCGTGATATTTTATTTTGGACAACAGGACATGGTAACGGAAAAGCTCATTAGGGGACTTTAATTTGGTGTCGGTTTTAATAAAAAGGCCGAATGAATCTCGGCTGCCTGACGAATGGCGGGATCCGAGCAGAGCAACAACTCACTTTATAAACGTCCGGGACATTTTAGGCCGTCGCTGGAGACATTTTTGTTGAAGTTGCGGCGGAGGGTGGTGAAGAATTACAGCAGTAGCTTGAGCTGCCATTGAGAGCTTCTAAATGGGAGATCATGGGTGCATTATTGATGAGTTTCAGTTTAAGTTTCAGCTCTAGAGGAAATGATAAGATGTAATGCAATGGTCCGCTGTGATCATGTACAGCTTTGTCCTACATACTGTGTTGTCAGTGGCTAAAATGGCAACCCGCTCCTCCTCTATGTCACTTTTTCTTACCTTGCTGTAGACAGAGTTCTATTTGAACTTAAAAGTATAATGGGTATTTCCAAGTTCCCACGCAGAAAAATGAACTTAAGCGTCATTTTAAGTTCTGATTTGGAAAGTCAGAGGTCCCAAACTAAAAGTCCAACATGACTGCCATTAAACAGGACGTGGAGTTTATTCCAGTAATGAACTGTTCATTTGGGCTACTAAGGGAGAGTTAAGCTTACAGGTGTAAAAACATCCATGCACAAGATAAGTCAAATTATTAAGACACATAGATATAGATTTAGGGAGTTTGGTTGGTAGCTGAGCCGTTTTAAAACTAAATGCTGCCTTGCCTTATTTAGTTCTGATCCTGGGAACATAGCAGTGAATGGGGCTCTGATAATGTAGGAGGTGGAAATGTATTTAGGCCCAAGACTATTCAGAGTTTTATAGACCAACATCTTTTATAGACCAACATCTTTCTAAGGACTAGTGTGAAATTATTGTCCTTCTGAATGGGTTGCTGCTGCCTGATTGACTCCTTGTACAGAAACCAGTAAATACACATTACCGTAATGCAACCTACTGAAAATTAAAAAAAAAAGTGCGCACAGTTTCGTTTTGACAGCAAATCCTCTTACTTAGATAATATTTTCAAGATGGTACTAGGATGAGTAATGTTAATAGACTTTATTGGGATGTTAAAATTTAGGGCCAACTCCATGACGACACCTTGGTTTCCCTTTGGCCTTTACTATTTTTGGAACCAAAAGCATAACCGTCAGCCTTTTCCGCGTTAAGTTGGAGGAAACTCTATCCCATCCGCTTTGATATTATGAACACACTGGCTCGGGTACTATGAGGGACGGCAGACGGGCGGTGAGAGAGACTTATAAAATTGTGTGACATCAGCATAAGCATAATGGAAGAGGATGTACTCCATAATCAAGAGGCAAATTATAGATACACAAAAATGTCTCAAGAATGAAGCCTTGAGGAACCCCACATGCGATCTGTGGGTATTCCAGCTTCCTCCCGCGCTGAGTAAACATTGGTTTGGCTGATTTGTATGTCTAAGTTACTCTTATGTAAGAATGTGTATAAATGGTCGCCTGCCCTGTGTGTCTCTGTGTTTCCCTGTCACCCGCCTCTCATCCAGTGAAAACTAGAGACAGTCACCAGGTGTACTGAATAGATAGATGGAGGATCTGATGGCACAAATGGTCCTCTTATGCAGATCAAGCAAAACTTTACATCTGAGGTAAAGCAGTTAGCTTTGGGACTGATTTTGACGTCGTTGAATTGAACAGGAAGCAGCAGCTTTAACTTATGACATAAACTGAATATTCTTCAATTAATTCATAGCATGTCACATAATGGAAATGAAACGAACAAGCAATTCATAATAACAGGGACAAAATCTGCTTCCCAGGCCAACTTGGTTATTATTGCTGTGCGTATGGTGTTTTCTGGGCCTGCACATATAATCAATACCCCTAGGCAATTTCAAACGTGATCACTTTGGATGGATTATTGCTTCGAAGCAAGGCTTTTCCATTGATCCCCGCATCATGTCAATCACCAACACTGACAACTCCCAACTCTTCAGATTCCACACATCAGCAAGCCCTGTTCCCAATCAGGAAGCATCAAAAGCAGCATGAGTGAAAACCCTGTTGCGGGATGTGCTGAGGTTGACTTTCTTTCTTTTTTTTTTATGTACACCGTAATGTACTTGCAGGATCCATCCAATTCCAGTGATCTGCATCATTCTGCTTTCTGTTGTGCTTCTCTATCACTTGTTGTTTTTTTTTTTGCTTAAGAGAAAAATTTTCCAGCAAAGGTTTAGAACGCAAATGCTCCACAGCTGTCACCGCTTTTTAACAACATGGCAATACTGATCTGTCGCATGATATTTGGATTTCTAAGTCCGATCCAAAATTGCTGCAAGTCACAACGAGAACCGACCGTGCAACATTTGCAGACTGCTACTGCTACGTCTAGCTTTTCCTTTTTTTATTTTTCGTTTTAAAGGCTTTTTATTCATTCCTGCAGTTGCATCAGAGGCTGAGATCTCATCTAATGAACAACAGATAGCAGAAGCTGTTTCAAATCAGTGTTGGGAAACTAGGGCTGGCTGGTGAAACACAGAGTGAGTTGTAATATCCTCATTTTCTCCCAGCTGGAGCAGACTAGAAGCATGTAACCGATAGTGTCTGCATGCATATTTTACCACCACAGACCAGGTGTAGCATTTCAGCCCATCGTACAGGAACTGAACTGATTTGACAAAGGCAGAGCACAAGACGTGTGAAGAACGAGCATCTCGAGAACGAGGCCGCATGCAGGTTTGGTTTAAAATCACTCCGGTAGTTTATGCTGACGACATGTTTACTATATGCTTATCAGCTGTTTTCTTTGCAGGAACCCCATGAAGTCGTTCAAACGGCCAATAAGTTCTCAAAAAAAAAAGAAAGGGACTTTAAGAAATGTGACACAATAATAACTTCTTATGGTAATGAATGAATATACAGCTCTTTCCTTTTGGTGTTGTTTAAGCTGATGATCATTCATTTCAAGAGCAATTTGATAAATCACCATAAAACTATATTTCCCTATTCTGCTAGTTTTGGTTCCATAAGCATGAAAAGACAAATATTTATGCTCCAGCAGGCAAATCAATAGATTTTGTCACAGCTTCATGATGTTACATGAAATTATTTGCCCTCCGACATGAGGTGTTTCGAATGCATTATGCCATGTAGGAATAAATCTTGTCAGTTCTCCACTTATTCCATTTTGAGGCACACTTCTTTTTTTTCTTTCTTGTATGTGGTTAGATAGACGCATTCATAGTACAAAAAATTCACTTTGTTTGCAGCTGAGTGTGAAGCGGGGGGTTGGATGCGAGTGTCAGTTTCTCAATTTCTGGTCCAGAGGAGTCTCTGAAGATGGTACAAAAATAAAAGTTTTTCAATGCGCTCCAACACAGCCTCCATTTGTAGATAACTAAAAATGAACTGGAGAATGTATGTAAGAAGAGGTATGTCTGGATCTGCTTTCCAGATTTGTTTCGCCAATGACCCAATCTCAAATAAGCGAAACGTACAGGATGGATAAAAAAATTCAACATGTCGGTTGGTTTAACATTAGTTTTCACTTTCAAAAGGACGAAAACCGTTTTATTGTTTGGTGGTGAAAATGTTAGTAGACCGAGAAATATTCAATAGACTTTCACAAATCAAACTTTAAACCAGAAATTGAGTTTAGTTTTTATAAAAGAAAAAGACAAATAATTGTCTTAGGATAAACATACCACATTGAGACTGGACTGTCCATACATCAGGAGCACGGCTAACCAAGCCGATAAAAAGATGAAATGACCCGCTGTTAATCATTGAACAACTCAATTGTAAATCTCATAATGGCCTCTGATAATGAGGAAGCTCCTCTTAGTCATATGACTGAGCTGGAGCCCTAATCATTGAATTGTTACAGTAAGTCACGACAGTTTATTGGCATGGAATTCCATAATGGCTCGGATCAATAGGAACCCAGGAGGGATTCCTCACAGTCGGATTTGATGTATCTGAATAAGTGCCACTAAGGGGAAGTAGGCATACGAGACGATGTCCTTACCAAGCAATTATATTAACAAGAGTGTTCTCAACTTGCTTGGATTTTTTTTTCACAAACTGCTTGTGAAGTTATGACTCATGAAAAAAAAAAGGCTCTCAAATCGTCTGGTCAGTGAGGCCATCAAAAGTCAATTGTTTGGACAAATAATGCCATGAAACTTCTGCGAACAAAAGACTAAATCAGGCTCGTGCCCTTCTCACCCTTCCGCCCCCCTTTGAAATTTCTGCGGTCAGAA
Source organism: Poecilia mexicana (assembly GCF_051168715.1). Lineage (NCBI taxonomy): Eukaryota > Metazoa > Chordata > Actinopteri > Cyprinodontiformes > Poeciliidae > Poecilia > Poecilia mexicana. The sequence goes on along the minus strand of NW_028263385.1, from coordinate 26,298,991 downwards.
TAATATAAGGCTTAAGGAAGCAGGTTGTGAGATAAAAGATCCACATCACAATGATGATCTCTATCGATCCGCAACCTTGGGAACACAGAGGAGGTCCGGCATTTGTCACGTCGAAGCTGAACCCAATAGCTGATCCGCAACGCGCTCTGATGAATTGGCCCTGTTCGCCAAGTTTGTTTAATTGATGACATGTTCCCTTTCAGGTGGACCACCGCTATGTTTCATGCATTCATTGATTTTCCAAAAGACCCCCACCTTCTCTTGCACTTCTTTTCTTGGCTTTCCTTAGACACCTCAGCACATATTACAAACCCGCCACCACCTCGATTAGACCTCGACGGAAGAGGAAAGCAGCGTGCCTCGAGCTGTCATCTCGACAGCTTGTCAAGCTTTTAGAGATGATTAGACAGAGTAAGTTTGCACAGGAACTGGGGAAAAGTTACATTTATTTTCTTCACAGACAACACTGCAGATGAAACCGATTTGACTCTTTTGACTTACAACGTTCCCCAAAGGGGTTGAGGTACCTAAATAAATTCCTGTAATGATGGAAAAAGGAAGGGCTGTCTGGCTCTTCAAACATGGATTTTTTTTGTAGTCAATATATATATATATATATATATATATATATATATATATATATATATATATATATATATATATATATATATATATATATATACTGCTCAAAAAATAAAGGGAACATTTCACTTTAATTTTGTGTGTGGCTCCAAATCCAGGCCTCCATTGGTTAATAAATTTGATTTCCATTGATGATTTTTGTGTGATTTTGTTGTCAGCACATTCAACTTTGTACAGAACAAAGTATTCAATGAGAATATTTCATTCATTCAGATCATCAAATTGTACTGTTATCATTTTAAAGCAAATTAAAATTGTATGATCCCCCCCCCCAGATAAAGGTTTTCACAAACCCAAAAAAATCATTATCATGTTCAGCTTGATGGTCTTCAACCTTTGGGACTATAATTATCAATCTTTAGTTGTATCCCATTTCACAACTTCTCCCTATTTTGCACACCTACTCCCTAACTTTCAATGGAAGTTTCCTAATAACCTATTTTGATGAACAGGAGCTAATACAACCAGATTATTTGAAGTCATAACACGATGAAACCTCAACACTGACAAATCTAAACATTTGGTTTGCTTAAAAAAAAAAAAAAAATCTGTAATGCCCTATTTCATATCAAAAATGTTTTAGGCATGATCTAATATTTACAATGTAGTCGTTGAACATTTGAATTTTGGGTCTTCAAATTATGGACTAAAGGTAAAGTTCAACACTAGTTGTGAGTGTAGCAGTGGGGATGACATTGGGAAAAGGTGTTTGGTAAAAGACACGCTTAAACACCAATAGGTGCTCAATAAAAGAGCTTTTAATTTAATGTAAAAGCAGTGAGTGAGATCTCACTTGTAGAATTAGACAAACACTCCTGGCATTTTCATTTAGGATAAACTCAGGTTAGTTTGTCCTGGAGTCTGACGTCAACATTTACCCCGAAAAGCCACAAAAGCAACTTCTACCAGTTCAACTCCACTCTCAATAAAACGTCGTAGGTGTCTGTGCAAACATCGTTTCATGAACCTCCAAACCGCTGTCATGTTGGCATTTAGAGGTTATTTATGCAAAAACTAATCACTGTTTACACAGAAAAAGGAGGTAGGAGGCTGTGTACCACCCATGATTTTCCTGTGTAAAACACACGCTGAGCACAGACCACGTAAATTGTTTCTGGTTAGAGTAAGTATCTAATAGAAAGTAAGGCAGGATAAAAATGAACAAAATGGTCTCTTGCAAAGCAAATAAACATAATAGGCAAACATATAACATGTGGGGACATCAGTTTTTACACTTTAGCTGTATACCGCAATCATAGTAGCAACGTCATCTTAGCTGCGAAAATATGAGGGTAAAAATATAATTTCATTTGTTTATTTTGTATTTGATGATTTTTAAGTGGAAATTATTTGTTGTACTTTAAGAATACAACTCTGAAAGGAAAGATCAGAACATCATACAATGATATATCATAAAAAAGATGCATCTACCTGATTGGCTCCCAGACGGAGAAGGACCTCGCTGCAGCAAACAGAAAGGGGCGGGGACAGACCACTGTCAGTCTCTTACCTTATTTGGAAATGGGACCATTGCACTCCGGACGTGAAGGGGGCGGTATTTCCTATATTATCCGCGGTCTCCTGTTTAATTTTCTTTTTAAATCTGTGATGTAGCTTTATCTTTAGAAAGGAGTTTCTCTCTCAGCATGTATTTGAACTTCTCTCTTTTATTTACTTCAGCGCAGCTCACAGTTTTTAACAATTTCCGTTGCTTTCTGTGTACTTCTAAATCTGCTCCTTTTTCGCATCTTTTCGGGCCTACTACTGCCTGTAGTGGCGTGGGGATGGTAGCACAACTAATATAAATACATTACTAAATCAGAATACCAAAGTTTTTATTATTTATTATTAATTCTCGCATAACTAGAACCGCAAAAGATAAAGTCCCTCACAAAACACCATACCTTTTAATTTTCTTAAGGAAGTAGAGCTAATTAAATGACATAAACAAGGCCTGAAAGTGGTTCCAGTTTCACTCGTTGGCCAACCTGTTGAAACTATGGCACATTTTAAATACCTTGGATCATTCCTGGACAGTCTGCTCAATTTTGCTGAGAACACTGGCTACATTTTTAAGAAACATCACTCTATCTTTTAAGAAGACCCAGTGATCTTGGGGTTACCTAACAAGTGCAACTCGTGCAAAACTTCTAGTTAGTTAGAGGTAACATTAGCTAACATTACCTCTAGTTAAGTATTTTTAACAATGAGTTAAAATGTTAAAACTTAAAAATTTAACTTAAGTTTTAAGTCATCTCAAGTTTTAACTGTTGAGTTCTTTAGCTTTTCATCTCCTCAGTTGGTTTGGTCACATGAGCTGCAGACTAACAGACAATCTTTTAAGAATACTTTGAAGAGCAGGAAAAATAGTAGGTAAATAGCGGTGAAACCAAAAACAACTCTGTCTAAACTGTTTAGACCATCCACCCTCTTTCTTTCGTCAGTTTGAGCTCATGAAGGCGTTACTGTGTTCCTCTGGTAACTATAGAACATCTATTAGAAGTCATTCATTGACAGTGCAATAATTATCCTTAGCCAAACTAAATGATAACATTTAACTGTAGCATGCTAAGTGTTTACTTGATGCACAAATTGTTGATATTGTGATTCTATTAATGAGTTTTATTTTATTGTTTTAGAGTCCACCTTGGAAGACTAAATAATTTAATCATATTTTTTCCTATATATAGGACTCTACCAACAAAACAAAAATGTGGATTATTGCTTGTTTAACAACCCTGGCTATTGGTCAGTGAACCTAATTAATTTGTTCGTTATTGACTTTTGCTCAATTAAATTTCTTATGTATACATTGTATATGGTATTTTTATTGTTGTTGATAATGTTGTTTTTCATGTCTTATTTCTTTTCTTCCTCCTATAAGTGATGGAGATATATAGATATTATTTATAATGTATAAAGGTGTTCTTTATGTCACCTAATTAGCTTTACATCCTGAAGAAAAATATGGTATTTTAGAAGATAATTTATCTTTCACGTTGCCAGTAATGGCGAAATTAATAGTAAATAATAAAGATTTTGTGGTATTCTCGTTTAGTGACATAATTATATTAGTTGTGTTACCACCCCCATGCCACTAGAGGCAGTAGCAGGCCCGAAAAGATGTGACTAAGAAGCAGATTTAGAAGTACACAGAAAGCTAAGGAATGGAGGTAAAGCGGCTCGATTGTTTCCGATCCAATACAAATATCATTTACATTAGGTGCTTGCAATGCTTGGCCAAGGTTTGTACATCGATCCGAAGCCCCAACAAGTCAGCTGGAGAAAGGTTTTAAGATGTTCGCCTCGTTATACATTCACTGACACGAAGGTGAGTTTTACTTAAACTTTGTGGCTAACATTAACGTTAGCTTATGCTAGTAGGCAATATGCTCGGACATTGTTCTTGTAAAATGTGCTATTTAAGTATCTAAACATTCTAACAGACAATGTATTTATCTTATTTTCAAGTATATTATGTGTGTTTATTGTCGTTAGTGTCACAGACTAACGGGGAGGTTACGGTTCGGGCTTTTTACTTCAGAAGCCTGACGAAGCACAACAAGCCTCATAGCTTGACAATAGCGCAACTCTGGTGTCAGAGATCTGGTTCAGCTGTTAAGGTTCAAAGTTGCTTCAAATATGACCGTGTTGCTTCATGTCTCCATGTTATTTCTTTTTATTACCTTTTCATGTTTCTTGTGAAGAGCTCAGATAGGACGGTGTTTACAGCAGGATGTACAGGCGGATCAGTCGCTCGGCTGTCTGGCTCTGGTCTGCTCTCTCGTTCCCATAAACTCTTTCAGGCTGAATATAGAAGTGATTCCATGGAAATAACTCAGGGAGGCTCCTTTATTTACCATCCGTATCCCCGGTAGTTTTAGGCTGATCCGGAGTGAAGTGAAGGCTGCAAACTTTGCTGTGCGGCGTTAGCTGGTAGCGACAGATATTTACAAGCCGTCTTCTTAATTCAGGATCGCTTGGAAATTAACGAAAACTTAAAAGCCCATTATATTAGGAAGACAACAATGTTAATAGTATTGTTTTTTTGCATCTGAAATACGACTTAGTCTTTTCTACCAGTCATGGTAACTCAAAGCGGAAAAAAGTTAGCCGCATTAGCTCCTGGAGATGTGATGTCAACGCCTTAAGTGCAAAGAGCCCATTTGTTAAAAGCTGTGAGCTGCGCTGAAGTAAATAAAAAAGAGAAGTTGAAATACATGCTGAGAGTGAAACTCCTTCCTACAGATGAAGCTATATCACAGATTTCAAAAGAAAATTTAAACGGGAGAACGCGGATAATATAGGAAATAGCGCCCCCTTCACTTCCGGAGTGACCACTCACAGTGGTCTGTCCCCGCCCCTTTCTTTTTGCTGCAGCAAGGTGTACTTGCCCAGACGTGCTGACAATGTTTTCCTCCATGTTTCTGCTCTGGCCGTTGGTCAGAGCCGGGTCGGGTACGGTACGCTCCGTGGGCTCCGTGTTGAAGAAGTGAAATGAACAAGCGTTAATTCTGTGATCTTTTTCAGTTTATTCATCTTGGTTTCCTCACCTGTCGAAAAGGATCGGTGGTTCCTGTGAGCCACCGATCGCAGGAACAATCCAGTTTCACTTTGGTTGCATGTTGACAACACACTCCTGGGTAAAACTGCAAACAACACAAGAGGTGCCAAAGCTTAAAAAAACAAAACTGACAAAAATAAGGACGAATTACCTAAAAAGCTGCTAGCTACATACGATTCGACAATAAAACAAATCACTCTACTTTTGTCTTAGTGGAGAACCTTCAGTCAGTTCTACAGCCACACAACTAGGAATATGGTGGAAATGCTAATTACTGTAGATAAGATAATGGCTTCTTATAAGTCTTTAGTGACACACTTTTTATCATCTGAGTTATTGACGATGTGTTCTTTCTTCGCTTCCCATCTTCCTCCTTCCTAATGGCCTTAAACATCTCCACTACCGTTCAGGACCGCGATCGCTAACTATTACTGATTGCGTTCAGGAAAGCATGTAAAATGTGAAATGCAACCGCAGGCAGTCTTCTGACGTGCCACACTGAATTGTTTATCACTTACTATAGTGAACGGTTAATGTTTCAAATGCCAGCTAGGTTAAAGTGTACCACGCCTCAGCAACTCTTAACAACCCATACAGGAAAGAATTTGAATTGGTAACCACACAATGCTTCTTCTTCTTTTTTTGTTTTTTTTCCCAGGGTATCTGGAGTGCATAACTTTGTCATCTTGAAAGTTTGGCATGAAAACTTATACTTGCCGGAGCAGCAGAGCGAGCAGCCAGTCGAGCGCTAGCCGGGGCAGATTTTGACCATCAAAGGGGGAAATTCCTGGCCTTAATGGGGTTTTAGAATTTCCGGTGTATCTTTACCGTCCACAGAAAACACTGATTACCAGAGGACTGTTATCATACAGACACACACACACATACGCCTACACCTTTCACACTCTTAACTTTGAGTTTGCACTTCAGGTGGATGCCCATGCTTTAGACAAGTGAAAGCGGGAGAGGTGTGTGGGAGGGAATTTGACAGCCGAATGACCAAGAGTCCAAATTTGTGGCGTCCGTCATTAAGGCAGCTCGGACTTTGAGCAAATATAAAGGAAAGCCAGCGGAGCACCTTGGCGTGCTGCGGATTGACTCCACGACCGAGACGTGGAAGTGAAAGAACAAGAGGCGGCGAAGCAACAAAAGCAGAAGAGCAGTGCAGAAAGAAGGTAAAGAAAAAACACAAGGCACACTTTTGGATTTAAAGCACCTATCTCCAATCCCGCAGCCTTGAGAATGGGATTGGATTACTGTCGGTTAGATTTACTCCCGAGGCTCTTCACCACTACATCATCGCAGGGCCCCCTGCCTCTGGATCAATGGGGATATTTACTGCGCCTGTTTCAGGGAGACTTTCACAGTGGGCAGGGCATTAAACAAACAGCCGACAGGCCCCGTCCCAATGATGGCCTGTCTGTTCACACTGCGCTGTGCCCAAATGTCACACACGTTCACTTGGAACAGGTAGCCAACACAAACAAGTGCAGCTGACAGAAGAAAAGGTTGAGAGATATGCTCTGTGAGGAATTAACAAGAAAGCTAACACTTTCTTTCTTTCTTTTGTTTTTTTTATAAAACGTAAAAAAAAAAGAAAAAGGCAGAGAAATGCAAAAGCATGTTTATTCAGATAATTAGCCTTGTAACCTACTCTTAAACTATACTTGTTAAAGTCCTCCTAAATGGACATAGCTCAACTGATCCTTTGTCTGGTTTCTATTAAAAAGTTCTTCACTAGTAAAACAAAATTGCAGGGCTAAATTACATTGTATTCTATTGCCTAATGGAAAAATAATAAAATTCTGAAAGGAAAATCTGGATAACAGTGTTTTTCTATAGAAATAACATTCATACATAGTCACCGCCGGGTCTAACCTCATGTAACCCCGTGTTGAGCAGGCAGGCCAACATGGCTGAAATCACCCAAGCAGCTGGACAAGCAAAAAAAAACAAAAAACAAAAAGAGGTATTTGAAAATATCATACAAATGTGAGGAGAATTACCATTTCGTGTCCCAGACAACAGCCTCCTCATACCCGGGTGTGCCGGCCGTCTGCGAAATCATTTGCTAAATGCGAGCGCATGAGTGAAAGCATGAGCGGAATGCATTCTGCTTCCAGACAAATATCAGCAAAAAGAAAAAAAAAAGCAATCGTCTCAACAGAGGAAAAACAGTCAGCATGAGATTTCTTCATTACTCGGCTATTTCTCTGACTAAGCTCCCGGTGATCAGCTGACAGCGCGGTGTCAGACAATGGGCCCTACACGCAGGGAGCATCGAGCATTACCGGATCAGCCCCAAAGAGCTCTCCAGGGCTCTTGAGGAGTTAACTCACATCCATCAACATGAAAAGTAATATGTGTGTAAAAGTGAAATGGGAAGAAGGGGAGGGGGGTGGAGGGGAGGATAACAGAAAAATAAACACTCCTGGCTCAGTGGTGAAAGCCCATATAAGCTGGACTTTGATAGACCAGTCATTGCCTGGCAGCAGTGGTTTATGTCCGGGGTGACTGACTGGGTTTTTGCAGCAGGAGTCATAAATGGTATTTTTGCACTGAAGGGGGGCGGAGGGGATATATTTGCCTTTATCTCACATTTTGACTGTACTTGGGTCTCCATGTTATACAAAAGACTGTAGCTGTAGCTGATTTAACATTTACATGCATTCGTTTTCAGGCGTGTCCTTGCAGAAGAAATTGGACCGATTCATTCTGAACGGCCTCAAGTGTTTCATTTTGACCTCGATGGATGACTCCTCTTGGCAGGAATGGGTGTAAGGACAAGATAATTTGACTTTGTATTGTGAGGAATTCAGGATAAGCCCCTTACATTAAAGTCCTCCATGAAGTCGTTAGACACAGATAAGCATTCAAACGCTCTTTTGATCTCAGCGCCTGCATGATTGCAGAGCTTTCATCTTGCAGCTGATGTGGATGCAGTTTGTTTGTGGTGGAGATATTGCTTTATCCTGTCTTTCTAAGGATATATATAGATTTTTTTTTATTTTTATGTACATGTGGTAATTGTGAGAGCTGGACACTCTTTTGTCAAGAGTGTGAAGTCATGCAGATGTGCGTTTGCACATGTGTGCGCCATGTGTCATCACGGAGTCCCCTGTAATGTTATTACTCAGACACATCGCTGTCTCACACTTTGGCTCCGGTGCCACAGCTTTGGCAGACGTCTTACCTTGGAAAGGAAAACTGTGTTTAACAAAGTCACAACATGATACTCCAGCCTGATTTGTTTCTATAATGTTCTCCTGTATTAAACCTAACAGCAGTGACTTTTAAGTTTGGCTTGATTTCAACACGTTTCATTGGGGTTGCTACAAATTCATTTCAATCATGTGCTATTTCGGATAATGAATGGAAATACTGAGAAAGAAATGAATGGGTTAGGAAGTTAATTTTTCACTCTGTGTGATGTTAGAATTGAGGTTAATAAAACCTGTCCAGTTTTTTTTTTTTTTTTGTAGAATTTAAAGAAAGCTAATTTGACAATATCATGAATAACGTCTCATATTAGCACATTCTTTCACATATCAGGAAGGTCTGCACATTTCCTCTGTCTGGGTAATGAAACGAGCCAATGTTAAACAGTATTGATGCAGAAAAAAAGAGCAATTTTTCTTTTCTTTTTGTTTAATCTCCAACTCTTAAAAACCCTGATCAATAAAAATAATTAAACTCACTTTCAACAGGCTTTAAAAACAAACCCTTTTAGAAATATAAAACATGAAAAAAGAATTAATTTATTATCATTCAGTTATTTATTTTGGAATCTTTTTTATTATAATGAAGCAGTTAGCGCTGAATTTATAAGAAAACGTAACTGGACTGAATCATTTACTAATATATTCTAATCAAATGACAAAGCAATCTCCTCATTTGTAATAACAGGTATATAAAAAAAAATGTATTTCAATTTCGTGATTAGAAATATTTTACATTTTGCGTTTTAATTTCTAAATGGGAACAAAAAAAAGACGAGTAAAAGAGAAAAAAAAATTCCCAGAGAGATAAAGAGACCATTCAGACGCACACACGCACACACACACCTGTTTTCCTTTTTTATTTGAGGGGGGGAGCGGGGAAAGGGTTTGATTGGGCGATGAGTTTTGCACTCTTGACGAGTTGCAACAGATGCAATAACAGAGAACCGACTCAGTCAGCTGGAGCAGTGGTTTGCTGAAAACAATGAAAACAGCACGTGATAGATAGCTCAGTCAAAAGGTTAACGGTAACTCACAGACAAAAACGTCTTGTTTTTAAAAAGTGCATTCACAAACATGACAAATAACTCTCAACTCATGATGTCTATTTTATGTGATACAAAATATGCATACCTGTTTTAGATTTGTCTGTATTTCTATACATAGATATTTCTTCAAAAGGTTCACCTCTTTTTTTTCCTTCTTATTTTTATTTTATTTATTTATTTTTTTTTTTACAAAGGTTAAAAGCAGGGTTGTGGTCATAGCAGCTTTGGATATCTCTTGCCTCCTTGTCATGTGAGAAGATACACATGGTGTCAACAGATATCCAAATAAAACCTACAATTTTATCTCTGTTGGTCAACTCAAGTGACACACTGCCTTTATTAACAGAGATACTCATCAGTGAAGCCTGCTGTTTATAAAAAAAAAAAAAAAAAAAAAAAAAAAAACAATAAAATGCTTGGGCTGTTAAATATATTTTTGAATACCCGCTTTTTTTTTTGTCAATATCATAAATACTAAAGACACGGGACAACATTATAAGACAATGCTGAGAGACTAAATGTAAAGATTAAAATAGTTCAAACATTATTTTTTCAAGTTTTCTAGTTCATGAGAAAACAAACAAAAAAACAAAAACAAAGGTTGTATCAAGCGAGCACGAAAACACTACACTTCAGTCTTTTCTTCAGTCTCGCCTCGCCCCGTGCGTTTAAAAGAGCTACTGCTAACGGGGGCTGCTGGACAAATGTCAGACTGTCGTTAAACAAAATTGTTCCCGTGTGAACTTTGTCCTATCTGTTAAAAGATGCTTGCCCATTGTCGCTTAGGCAGGATCCTGGTTTCCAAAGGAATTCATAAAAGCAGTCAAACATACCAATAAAAACAAAGAAGTACCATGCATATCTTGCAAGACGACATATTCTCAAACAAGAGACAAAGTTTTCTTTGTATAGACGAAATATCAAGTGAGAAGGGAGTGGGTGAAAGGCAAAGGCCTCTAATCAATACTAAATACCATAATTCCAAAACCAAACAAAAAAAAAAAAAAATCTGTACACAAAGAAGTATGCATGAGTTTAGACTGGATCAGCAGTTTGTTTGTTTTCTTTTTTTTTCCTCAGTAATTTTCTCATCATACTTTAAGTCTTTGCCAAACTGCTACAATAGAGACAAGTTTTCAGTTGATCCCAATCTCTTTGTTCTCCTCCATATATCTGGAAAAGGGTCGACTGGCTGGAACCTCCAGACCAGACTTCTCCATACCCGTGATGGGGGAGCTTCTGCCAGTGTGAACACGGTCCATGCCACCTCCAGGCATGGCTCCCAAGGAAGTGATTCCCGTCCCGCCGAGGCTGACGGGCAGCTGGGTGATGCCTCCGTTCTGAATCACAGAAATCTCATTGTTCTTCATGGCCAGGCCGTTGGTGATGGCGGCTGCGTACTGGTTCCAGAAGCCCGGGTCCACGTTCATGGCGCGGGCCGCCAGGTCCTTCTGAAACATCTCGCTGAACTTCATGGCGTCGCCGCCGAGGAGGGCCATGGGGTTCTCCACCGACAGGCGTCGGCCCCGGCGAGCGGGGGCGTTGTTCCACATGTGTGTTCCCATGTGAACCTGAAGGATTAAACAAAATGAGCAGAACAAAGTCAAGCACGGTGGGGCATTTTCTGTACGTCAAAACTGTAAATGACTCATGAATAACATGCTGCGGTCTAAAATGAAATAGAAATTGCAAAGAATGTTACATTAAAGAAACCCCAAAAAACAATGCAACAGTGGTGTCCAACTATAGTGCTCAAGGGACAATATTTCCACATGTTTCTACTCCAGCAGCTGATTTAGGTGAATGAATCACCTAATAGTCAAGTCGTCAAATTCAGTAGATGCCTGTTTATGAGCCATTCATTTTAATAAGGTTTGTTGAAATGTCAAAACACCTAAAATATGTAGGACGCTGCTTTTGAGGACTAACAACAGCCACCACTTTATTATATCAAGCAAAATGACAGCACAGTTTAGTCATCAGTAACTTTGAATATATGTTGGTGGTTTGATCCTGGAATTAGTCTTTTATCCAACCAACCAACTCTCCTCCAGAGTAATACGAAAAACGGTTTCACCATGCACGTTTCCATGAAGTTGATGTGTTCCTGCAACCAGAATGACCCAGTGTGTCCAGAGTTTGTTTTGGGTCTCACCTTCAGATTGCCCTTTGTGGTGAAGGCCCTTCCACAAATGGAGCAGGCGAAAGGTTTCTCTCCCGTGTGTGTGCGCTCGTGGATTTGAAGCGCGCTGGCCGAGGAAAAATTCTTCCCACACGAATGGCAGTTGTGCTGCTTAGGAGTGCGACGTGGAGGCGGCGGTGCCAGCATAGGGTTGATACTGGGGCTCATGGTGGTCGGGGGCGCTGCGGCTGGAACCTGAATGCCCACGGGCAGGTGAGCGCTGTCGCTCAGAGACTTCCCGTGTCCGTTAATTTCCATCTTGATCATGTTTGTTGCCGTACTGGCTAAATTAGGAGTACTTAGTCCTGAAAAACAAACACAAAGGTAGTATTTTAAGTGTTCATATAATAAATTTGCATATAATAATTTAACAAAGTAGGAGGCTGATAATTCTCTCAAAACATGCATGTTTTCATAAGCCAACATTCTGGTAACTGGTATTATGAGAAAATCAACAATATATACATTAAATTTGATCAGGTTTTGCTCAGACTCACCTCGATCTCTGTTTAGAAACAGCATGTTGAAGTGGCTCTCCTCCTTGATGAAGTGCCTGCCAGGTTGAGTGGCAGTCAGGTCAAGGGCCCCAGTCCCTTCAGTAGCAGAATGGGGAGACGGGGTCTCTGATTTTTCTGACTTCACTGTTGCCAGGCCAGCTGCATTGTTCTCCTGGCCCTCCTCTGCTGTCATTGCACTGCTGCTGTTGTTATTATTGAGTGTAGCTGGGGACTTGGACCGCTGGCTCTCAGAATGGCTGTGAGCTGGGGACAAATGCTGCATAGAGCCAGAGGACTCTGACAAAGCGGGGCTTCCCAAGCTCTGACCTTCAGCATCCCCCACAGCAGTCAGGGAATCAGCTGTAAAGCAGTCAGTATCCCCAGGAAAGCTGCTGCCATTCTGTGCAGTCTTCAGGCCAAATGTGCGACTTATGTTGGCAGTAGAGTCAATCATCTTCATCTGGTTTTCCATTGCAGCAATGCTAGAAATGATAGATGTTGGAGGTGAGCTCCCAGGTGAATAGGGTTTAGAAGGGTCTACTTCTCCGTCTTTTAAGTCCATGTCATCATCCATAGCCTGCTCCATTTCATCCAGCAGGTCGTCATCGTAGTTACTCATTGCATCTAGACTCTTTTCATCGAAGGACACATCCGTGTCCATCTCCTGCAGACTTTCAGGAACAGGGGTGTTGGGAATCTGCCCTCCCATGTGCATACGGATGTGTTGTTGCAGCACAACAGCATTGGTGAACTTTTTCTGACAAATCGGGCAGGAGTGCTGGACTCGAAGTGGTGGTTTCGACCTGTGCACGCCAAAGTGCGTCTTTAGATTTCCCTTAGTAGTGAATGCTCGTCCGCATATCTTGCATTTGAAAGGCCTCTCGCCAGTGTGAATACGGTAGTGCATCTTCAGAGCACTCTGGCAGCTCAGAACACGATGGCAGATGACACACTGGTTGGGATCGGTCATCTTCTTATCAATGTTCTCGACAAGCTGCTGCAACTTTGACGTCTCTGAGGTTTGCATAGAGTCTAGGAGTCCTCCAAAGGGAAACTTTGCCTTAAACTGGTCAGAAAGCATTGGAAGGACAGGATGGGAGACACAATTTGAAGCGGAGTTGGGACTGCTGATAGGCTCAGTGAGTTGGCCACTGCCTGACAATGTCGTAGAGGTGACAGTGGTGGGAAGAAGTGCTTGACTTACTGTGGTTGTGGTGGCTGTGCTCTCTCCTGGCCTAATAGGGCAACTTGGTGACAAGAGAATGCCTTCAGGTTTCAGGAGCGGAGGTGCATCACTCCCAATGCTAGGTTTCGGGGAGGGTGAAGTAGTGGTTATGCCAGAATCATTGGCGATATTTGGGGACAAAGATGCACACTCACTTGTGGGTGGCGAAGGCCTCTGAGGGGACCTGTTAAGCGGAGTGAGGCTAGGAGAATCTGTAAAACCTCCAATCATACTGGGAAGTGTTGGAGGCAGCTGGAGGCCAATGGATGTGGGGACAGTGGGGAGGACTGGTTTACTGTCGAGCCAGGTGGTTACAGGTTTTTCAGGGGGCAGCGACATGCCATATGGAATACCGGAGCTTGTGGGCACATTGTCCAGGTACTCTGGTACAGGGTAAGGGTTCATTTGAATGTGTGGGTATTTTTCTTTGTGCCTCTGAAAGTGGACTTTAAGATTCCCCTTCGTGGAGAAACGATTGCCACATATATTGCATTTGTAGGGCCTCTCTCCAGTGTGAGAGCGCAGGTGGATCTGCAGGGCGCTGTCGCTGCCAAACACCTTGGCACAGAACCGACACTTATGCTTAAAGAAGGGGTCTTCGGAGCTGGGCTTGGTGTCAAACACAGACACATTGGGGGGCTTTCCCTTGCGGTGTTTCATTAGAGCAGAAAGGGGGTCAAGTGCGTTGGCTGTGGCTGCTATGCTAGCCAGTGGATTGGGGAAGATGACGCTGCTCGAGGAACTGTGAGGTATCAGTGGTAGAGTGGAGGCAGAGTTCAGGAGGCTGCTGTGACTTAGTGAGGGAGGGGTGGTGGAGTTCCTGGGAAGAGTCGAAGTGCTGCTGACGCCACCCCCACCTCCTGTTAGGCTGCTACTAGTGCTACTGTTGTTATTTGAGACAGTGGATGAGCAGGTGGGATGTAGGGCTGGCAAGCCAGAACCACTTGGTGGTGGAAACGGCGAGTTGTTTGACGATGTGTTTGGAACTGAGGAGTTAGACTGCGGAGTACTGCTCTGCGGTGTTTGAGAGAGAGGCCCTTCTATTGCTGAGGTCAGAGGTGAAGGTCCTTGAGCACTAAGGGTGGCAGGCAACCTGACAGGTAGCTGATGGACAGGAGGTGTGATGAAGTTATGTAAATGAAGCTGGTTTGCAACGGGAGGGACACAGGAGGATACAGAGCCCTGGTTTCCCACAGCACTGTTGTGATGGTGGCTGAGAGCAGGTTGTGGAGCAGACTGTCTGTTCATGAGGGCCACTTGACTTCGTATTTGTTCTATGAGCTGCAGCTGATGAATCTGTTGCTGCTGGAGAGCCATAAGCTGGTCCAGGATCATAGGGATAGCCATAGTGGACACCCCACTGCCCGCTGCCGCCGCCGCCGCCCTTACACTCTGCGAAAACTGGGCAACCGCAACCCGAGTACCGTGCAGGGTCTCCAAGGTAACATTGGTGCTTGGCATGGTGTAGCTCGTAATTGCAGAGGGGACAACATCGCTTAGCTGAGGTAGGGAGCCATCTGGCTCGGGTGATGTCACGTCTCTCTCTTCGGAGTCTATATTTTTGTCAGGAGAAAGCTCCAACTCCATCTGCTCATCCTCCTTTTCCAGGACACTGACCCCATTTAAGGGATCCGTCTCTGGGATGTCGTCGCCCTCGCCGGCAGGACTCTGGTTCCCCTCCCGGGCGTCCTCACTGTCGTCTTGTTCGCTGTTGCAGCTCGGGATGGGCGAGGGCTCTGAAGGGTACTCCTGGGAAGGGTTCGGCGTGTCCTCATTGTCGTTCACGATGAGCACAAGGGGGTTCTTTGTACAGCTCTTTAAATGTTCACAGAAGTCTGACCACTTGAAGAACTCGGCACAACACTTCTCGCACACGTGGGTTTCTTCACTGCCGCTGCGGCTCTCGTTCCCGCTGTCGGCATCGTCCAGCACATCACCTTGGGCTGCAGGGAGGGGAGAGGGCAGAGAGGAAGGGAGGAGGGGGATGATGAAAGAAGAATTAATGAATAAGTAATCAATAAAGAATTCACACATATTTTGCAGTAGAGAGCAGCAAAGATTTAACCTTTGATTTTTTCCCCCCTCTCTTTTAACATAACCAAAATCAATATTCTTTCTATTTTTTTTTTTTTTTTTTTGCTTTTTACGCTGAACAAATTACCCTAGTTCACCAACTCTCAAGACCCAGATTTGTGCATTCACACCCTCTCCATAGAGCCAGCTAATAATTTTCTTTGTGCAATCCATCAAATTATGAGGGCCTATCAATTGTGGATACTGCCGCTTAATGAAATTCCATAGAACCCATTGATTTCCAATATTTCATACAATTCACAGCTGCCTCATCTGTTGGGTACAAATAAGGACTTTGATGGCCCCATTAGGATTCCCCTCTGCTATCAAGCTCAGTCATTTCCACCTGAATTTCAAACGCTCCGGCCTTTCCCTTTAGTCCTTTATAGCACCGCAAAGGTAATCCGCGAGCCCCGAAAAGCACGGCACTCCCGAGCCTTCAAGCTTAGACATTGTTACAAATCGACTCCTATTTTAACTAAAAATGGAAGAACATGAAGGAAATTGGGCATTTCAAATGAGCGCAGCCAAAAGAATTTAAATTCTCTGCAACAAAATGTTCTTCTAAAATATTCAGAATGCTGCAGAGTTCCTTTCAGCTACTCACTTTTTCTTCCCAACACTAGACTCTACAAATTACATACTTGTGCCATGGCAGCAAAGTCACTGATTAGTTACACATGTTTAATCACAGTTGTTGGAAGCCACTTCCTCTTCCACATGCAGTCCTCGAGAGTCAAACAAACCGGCACAAGCTCTGAACATGGATCCAGTTCACACTTGATCAAAACCGAGGCAAATGTCCTCTTGTGTAACTTTATTTTTTTTCTTCCCTCTTTAAGTGCAGTTATACAGCATGTCTGTGTCTCTGTGTGTATAATGTGCACAAATAAGTAAATTTAAACAAGGCAAAGGGAGGCGGATTATCAGCGTCAGGACACACCAAAACATCAAAACAACAAAAAGTCATACTTTAGATGAAAACCTAAAGACATATTTCTTGCAGGTGAAAGTCCTTTTGGTGAAAGAGGAGAACGTGATGGATGTCATTTCCTCCTGTATGGAGCATAAAGTCACTCCCAGCTCTACCTGTTGCTCCACTCTCTCACTCACTATGTCGAAATAAGTGCACAACACCTTTACAAGTGTGACAAACAGAAGATTGAAACGATTTTAGCTTCTTAAAAAAAACAACAAAACAAAACAGAAAATTGTGCAGTAGAAACTGGAGGAGCAAACAGCCATCAGTCTTATTAGGGAGACTTCGTTTCAAAACTACAGCTTTACCTGCTGAGCAGCAGATAATTTCACTAAATAAGCAGCTAATCTTCTTTTTTCTTTGGCAAAACGGCAAAAATATTCAGCACAATAAGCAGCTGAAAGCCACCACTAAAGTCACCAGGTGTTTATTCAAAATACTTTTGCTCATTTTTATGAATAAAAGACAGCAGATATTATTACTATCATAGGTAGAAATTATGTTAGCAGCAGCAGTAGGAATATTTTCTTGCTTTTCTTTGCTTTGATTAAAAGAAACGTGATGTTATGGCATGCATTTTTGTTTTAAACAAATCTGAAAATCAAATCTGAAAATATCACGACAGCCTGAAGCCGCGGTGTTTTTACGCTTTGAGGATCTCTTGCAGGCCTGTGCCTGTCTTCAGTCCCAGCAGGACGTGTGTTCACTCAGTCATTCTGTTGTTTATTGTCATTGATACAAACTGAACCCAAAGATCGTTCAAGCGTCAAATACAATTCACCTTCATTTTTTTTTTCTTTGCCATTTTGACAACTTATGCCCTGTATGTGACTTATTCAATAAAAATATTAAAAATAAAACTATGAAATAAAATAAAATAAATTACAAATAAGCCAAGGTTCCAATTACAGAGGCTTGCTTGTGTTGTCATCGCCACTGGCTGCTAGAAGTGACAGTCAATTTTTCTTATTAAGGTAAAAACAAAAACAAGCAGAAGAAAAATAGAAAACTAACACGAAGCCCACTTTAAATGTACATGATTGTTTTATATATATATATATATATATATATATATATATATATATATATATATATATATATATATATATATGTTCAGTCTCAAAATGAAAACACAAACTGAGAAGAGGGAAAAAATAAAAGTAATAAGAGAAAGGAGCCAGCGCCTGGAAATGCAGTCGACACGTGACAGCGGGTTAAAAAGCTCCTTAACCCGGCAGCGGACAGCACAACTCATTTCCATAATTGAGGGTTGAAAGGTCAACACAAATGAGCAGGCATTGTGTTGAGCTGATTAGTTATTAGAATGGTATTACTGTCAATCTCTTTTATTCATTCATACAATCACAAGTGGGGGCCTTTGTGTGCCTCTGACCTCACACACTCACACACACTGGCACGTTTTCCAAAGACAAAGAGTGTACTCAGACCCTGTGCATATATGTGGAGATCAGCAAAATAAAAAAAATGTATACGTATACACTGAGAATTTTTATTTATATTTATTTATTTAACACAGACTTGACCATCTAAAACTGACTCATATTAAAGTCGATCCAAAAACAGACAAAAAAAAAGACTTCCACTATTGTGAATTTACAAGTTCCTCACATTAGAAGAATGTATAATTATCCAAGATTTAAAAAAAAAAAAAAAAAAAAAGCTCAGCTAAATGAATTAAATGCTAAAACTCGATAGGTCGCATGTGTGTGTTCGCCGTTTAAAATGTCAGACAAACAGGACAAAATAATAATAATAAAAAAACGATCAGGAGGCAGAGACGTGCTGCTGAGTGTGTGAGTTCAAACGCTGCAACAATTAGTCAGTGTTAATTACAGCGATGCCATCCACCGCCATAAACCACCTGAACGCTTCTGAACCTCGAGTGAAAACATCACAACGTGTTGGAGGCTCAGGGAAAAAAAAAAAAAAAACAACAAAAAAAAACGCTTCGTCGTGCAGCTGTCAGAATTGTTGCATCTTTGCAGCACGAAGGTGTGTGTCTGCAGTCGCGTGCGCGCCTGTCTGTGTGTGTGGAAGAGTGTATTGATTTTCTAAGGACTATAGGATGAGAAAGAGGGTGGGGGGGAGGGGAAGGAAAAAAAAATCCAATCTGTTTTTCCATTCCTTTAAAAGTCTTCATTTACGCAGATGTAAATATTTAGCTGAACGCAGTCAATGGAGGGATTGATGGGACTGAATCTGTGTGTCCACTTTTGTTTGTTTATTTTATTTATTTATTTACTTATTTATTTATTTATTTACTAGAATCACTA
Organism: Poecilia mexicana; assembly: GCF_051168715.1. Taxonomy (NCBI): domain Eukaryota; kingdom Metazoa; phylum Chordata; class Actinopteri; order Cyprinodontiformes; family Poeciliidae; genus Poecilia; species Poecilia mexicana. The sequence goes on along the minus strand of NW_028263385.1, from coordinate 26,280,268 downwards.
ATTTGACATAAAACCTCAGAGATGTTTTTATGCTAATTCTGTAAAGGACATAAAGGAAGGGGATTGACAAAAAGAAAAGGGAAAAAAAAAAGCAAACAAGCGCCGACTATACGCTCCCGTTTCTTCGTTTTCCAGATTCAATTAATAAGACACAGAAACGACGAGCGACGCTTTTCACATCCGAAATGTGTCTTTTTTTAGAAAGGGGGGAAAAAAATCAGGTATTGTCATTAATTCGCCAGCTTGTTTTCTACATAAACCGTCGATGATCAGCATCTGTGCTCTAATTATTCCCACATCATCCATTTCTTTCAAGAATCCAAGGACAACCTCACACTCAGAGAGAGAGAGAGATGATTCACTGTGAGTTTGCTCTCCAGCTGGGAGGAAAAAAAAAGAAAAAAGAAGGCCTTAATGCTTCCAACAATGTTGGAATTCTGTGATTACATTTTTTCCGGTAAATGTTCTTTTTAAAATAAAAAAATAATAATTCTGCTCCCGGAACTGTAATCATCCAGATAATCATTTTTAAAAATAAATGTATGCTATGGGTTCCAGTGAGGACTGAACTCTGCTTCGAGACGTCCACAATACGGCTTAAAATTAATTATGTGAATCTCGCTAGTTGAAGTTTTGCTCAGTGTCAAAGCTGATGCATTAATTATTTTCCTGACATTTTTTTGTTGTTGTTGTTTTCTTTAGTGTGTGTGTGTGTGTGTGTGTGTGTGCTTTGGCTATTGAACAATTCCTGGAGACTGATGTCTGCGAGGCAACACCCCGGTGAATCCCCCAGACCTGCCGGAGGCTCGGCCTGCTCCGAGGCCGGATGTGCGCATGTCATCGAGTGGTACAGTCATATCTGCAAAAACAACACATACACACACTCACACACACACAGAGAGGCCTTTTGTCATCCCCCTGCAGATGTGGCGCAGCCAAAACATTAACGATTTGTTTGTGCAAGCGTTCGCAATACAGTATTCAATGACGGCGCTCCGTCCGGATGGCCGCGCCGCTCGGCGCGATGACCCTCCTGTGCCTGGGGGGAGCAGGAGGTCCGACACGCGAGCACACGGACGTTTCATCAATTTATGTTCTTTCTAAACTCAATATTCGCAGCAGGGTTCAACTACTGAGCAAAACTGGTTTTGGAGTTTGCTCGTCCTTTGCATTAAAAATCTGCATCTTTTATAGCGGTTAGGGTTACGGTTAGGTTCTGTGAAGCACAAGACGAAGGAGGGTTAAGGCAGGAGGGTTGGGGGTGGGGTAGAGTAAATTTGACCTGACACTGCAGGGCAACCAGACCCACCACACTGTTTGCCATGCAGGACAGGGAGGTGTGTGTGTGTGGGGGGGGAGTGGGGAAAGAAAGTGCAACATCTTCAGCAGGTGATCAGTAAGCCTCCCAAACACGCTCCAGTCAAGTCAAACAGCGCCTTCCGTCTTCCTGCCTCGGCCCTTCCTCTCGATCCGGATCGCGCTTGCTCGTGCGCCGTTTTCAAGCTCCGAGTAGTAATTAAGACACAGCCATCTTTTTTTTTTTTTTTTTTTTTGTTTTGTTTGAGTGCCTTCTCAAAAAGACATCCTTGGCACATCCACGTGGGTGGTCCGCAGGCCTGCACCCAGTGGTGAGAAGGGATTAAAACAAAAGGCAAACAAAAGCCCCACTGCAGGGGAAGTGGGCAACAACTATGTTGTCACTGTCAGCAGGGGTTTTAGCACTCGCTCCATAATTTCTCTCTCTCTCTCTCTTTTTTTTTTTTAACTCTTCAACAAAGCACAAAAGAAGAAGGTTCTGACTGAATCATTTATCTCTCTCCGAGGATGTCAGCCTTGAATTAATTCAAACACGGGTTTCAGGAATGTTGCGGCTAAAATAAATGAATAAATAAATAAATAAAAGGTAAAAGAGCAACTGATTTATGCTTGCTCATCCATGCCCTGCATTTTCCCTGAACTCTCTCCCCACTGCACACAGGTTGAACGTAAAAGTGCAAAAGGAGTGACGGTGTGCTGCTGCTGCTTCCCACTCAGACACGAGTGAGCTGTGCTGCCAAGGTCAGCAGCACGCATGTTCTAATTGTACAAAGAGCTTGACATCTAGCGGCAGGATCTGCCCGGCCAGGGGACTACACAAAGGTTAAGTCAGCAAGCTTTGTAAAAGCACTCCTAAGCTGACAACCCCTCCCTCCTTCCTCTCCCCATGCTAACACACATACACTACCCCCCCCCAGCCCCCCAATCATCGAGCCCCCAGGCGAGGAGGTAGAAGGGTGGGGGCAAGTGTCCGGAAGGCCTTAGAGATGGCAGCAGACATGATCTCTGGCACTTTATTTCAGTTTTTCATGTTTTTTGTTTTTTTTTCTGCTGCAGTGATGCAAGACAATTACCGTGTTTGAGCTGAAGAAGGGGGGAAGCTTTGTCCAAAACACATCAGATAAATTGGAAGGTTTAGGGAGAAAATATAACGTTTTTATTTAACTTTTGGGTTTCTTTTATTTAACAAAATGAACGCCTCACTTTTTTTGTTTGTTTGGGTTTCTTTTTATCATTTCTCCTCCCACGAATATGAATTTCAACTTCGAATTGGAACTTTTGAGCTACTTCGGGGAGCAGGTTTCGAAAGGCCAGCGGTCGATACGGATCGCCGTGGCGACGGGTGGTAAGAAGAAGGAAAAGCGGAGAAAACCGGTCAAGACGACGGCATGGCGTTGAGAGCCGGATGCGACGTGGCGTTATTAGGTTTGGTGAAGTGACTGTGTGGGGATTCGACATGCCGTGCCAAAAAAGAAAAGGTCGGGATTGTTTCCATCCCCCCTCACCTAAACACACACACACACACACGCATGAGGACAAACCAGCCAGTGTGGTGCAACAATGAGAAGAGGACATTCCACGGCCACTTCCAGGCTCAGGCACAATGGCATTGTCAGGATACAGTAAAAAAAAAAAAAAAAGTTGCAAGTTGAGTTGAGAAAAATCCAGTAAAGTCTACATTTACGTCATCTACTCCCGTTTCTAGATCCATCTCTCAGCAGATTTTCAACAGAAACAAGAAGTCCCCCCAACCCCCTCTTTTTTTTATTTTCCACATTATAAATCCAACAGGAGAGAAACCTGATGGATGTTCTGTATCTCTGCCCAAAATTCAAGGGGGTGATAGGAGGGGAACAGGGAGGAGGGGTAAAACGGGGCGATCTGAGCCCCCAAACACTGACGGTGTTTGTGTTTTTTGTGACTGTGAGCAGCCCATAAATTACCCCCCAAAAAACACAACAAAAAAACAATGAGCAAATTGGACAAAAGGGCCAGGAGTCATTAATGTGAACCCCCTCTGTCTCCATACACACACACACACACACACCCCTACACACACACACACCTCCCTACGCAGCCACAATTCAACATGCAAAGACAGCCGCTCCCCCGAGATTACATCACGCATTTCTTTCCTAAAGAAGCCCAGAGATGTGTGTGTGAGTGTATGTGTGTGCACGAGCGCACAAGTGTGTGTTTTTGTCAGTGGAAACGCAGACATCACCAGATTTTTCTTTTTTTTTAAATTCTACCTTCAAAGCCGTAACTTTGTGACAGATTTGCATTTCGACAGTGTAATACGAAGGCCTGAACCGAAGAAAACGTTGCATCAAATTTCAACATTTTCTCAAATAGTTGCTGCACTTCCCAATATCATTTCAGCGCTCCAAATTTTTTTTAATTGTTAATTTTGTTCCTTTTTAATTCCCCCCCCCCACTTTGCACAATTCCTACAGCTGCCTCCAGACTTTACTTTAACTCTAATATAGTGATGTTTTAGAGACGCAGGCTGAAGGATAAATAATCCCTTCTCTCCATATGGCGAGGACAAGCTCTGTCAAGCGATGTTGTCGAGATTGTGAGCAAGAAAGAAAAAAAAGGAGGTGGGGGGGGGGACAAATCAAGTGTGGTAAATTTATGTGGAGGGGCTGTGAGGGGTGTTTGGGGCAGTGGGGTTGGGGGGGGGGTAAACAAAAAAACATTTCCATGACAAAAAAAAAACAAAACAAAAAAGAAAACAAGGCTTCGACCTGAAACAGACTCCCGCATTTTGACCCCTTCTTACAAAGCATTTAAGACAAAAGACAAAAAAAGAGAAAAAAAAAACAAAAACAAGCAAAAAAAAAAAAAAAAAAAAGAAAACTTAAAATGACATTTAACACAAATTAAATTTGAGGCCTCACATGAAGGGTAATTCCACATTTTCAAAGACAGACAGGAAGAAATAAGATTGTCAACTATCCCACGGTGTGTGTTTGAAGAGTCGTAGTCATAACGACATAATCAAGTGGAAAACGACGTAGATGTACAGCTCGGATGTTTACATTTGCAGAATTTTTTTTTTAAAAAAGAGGGCCTTTTTTTTTTTTTAAGAAGGAAGGCCTCCTGCAAAGAAAAGCCAAGCCTCCAAATATGTGAAGCGCCACTGCGTCCAGGTCGCTTTAATGTACGCGTCTGTTCCATTAATCCTAAAGGTCATCTGTCAGCTAACAGCCGATCATGATGCAATCTGTGCGACAATCAAAAGGCAAAAACTTTCCCGCAGAATAAAACGAGGAACTCCTGCGTCGACAAGTGGATTATTGAACTTATAGAAATATGTTGTTTTTTTTTTTTAAATCAATTTCATAAATAACCTACACGAGAACCTTAAGAATAACGCACACTAAGTAATAAATAATAATAGCAATAATATTAAGTGTTTTACTCAGAGAAAAGTTGAAAAAATATCTGAGGTCGGAAGCTGACCGGATCCCACTCACCGTGCTCGGAGATCACCCCGGTCAGTGCGGGATCCTCGTCCGACTTGAGGTGCTGCGGCTTGGCTTGCTTGCGTCGGGACATGCTGCTGCTGCTGCTGCTGCTGCTTCGGCTGCAGGCGTGAGTGCTGGCGGTGCTGCTTGCGCTGATTTGACGCTGATGTGTCCGCGCTGTGCAGATGCATCAGCGAAGATCGACTTAAAAAATTATTTTTTTTAAAATTATATATGTATATATATATATATATAAAAAAAAGTAAAAAAAAAATAATATTAATAATAAAAGTTCACAAACAGTCTGCGGCGCTTTGGAAAGTGTGTGTTGTGCTGTTTTGTGTGTGTGTGAGAGAAAGAGGGGGGTTGCAATCTGGGGAAATTAGCCAGTGTTGCCGCTCCTGTCGCCTCTGTCGCTGTGCGTCGGATTGCGCATGTCGGGATAATAATTATGATAGTGAATAATGCCTCGCGATTAATGGCACCGTGTGAAGGTGGGGAGGATTGGCTGGGGTCCAGCGGACGCGCATTGGATATGGTAATGAGGGACGGGCTGAGCAATTAGAGTTTTTCTCCTCTTTTTTCCTTATCCCCCCCTTCCTCCTCCTCCTCCTCCGTCCGTCCGTCCGTCCGTCCGTTCTCCCCACACCCCCTCTCACACCTCAACAACACAACACACCAAAATCTCTCCTGTTCTGCCCCGTTCACAGGGAGCTCTCCACAGAGGAGCGCAGGGCTCAAACTCCGCTGTTTCTGGTGCGCATCGCTCAGCCTTGATGGAGCTGGAAAAAAAAAAAAAAAGAAGTAAAAACTTCTCAAAGTCTCTTCTGGAACAGTCTGTCTTCCAATCTTGGCTCACTTCTTGCTCTCTCTCTCTCTCTCTCTCTCTCTCTCTTTTTGTTTGCTCGCACCTCCTCCTGCCCCCCCTCAAAGGAAGCGACTTGACGTGTGGTCTCTCTCTTTAAACTTTTCTCTTGGAGCGCATCTTTGGATGCTTTGGGATTTTTTTTTTTCGTTTTTTGGAAGTTGCAGTTCAAACTATCACCGCTTTTTTTTTTTTTTTTTTACGTCGTTGCTTCTCTTTTCGTTTTGGCGCAGAACGGTTCTTCCCAAAAAAATATATAAAAAAATATAATATAAAAGAAACGAAAAACAGTAAAGCAACAAGAAAAAGAAAAACTTTGACGCGCGTCTTCTGAGAGAACGGCGCGGTTTTCTTTTCTTTTTTTAATGTCTTTCTTTTTGTCTTGGCTCAGCAACACCACACGCTGATGCGGGAGCCTGAACTTAGCTGTCCCCCGACAGAAAAGAAGTCTCTTCAGTCTTGTCGATCGCTGTGAACTTGCTGCTTCGCTCCTCCTGCAGCCGAGCTTCAGCTCCGGGTTGCGCCCCTTGCAGTCGGTGCGCTCTGCGAAAGCGAGCAAAAAAAAAAAAAGAAAAAAAAAAAAAAAAAAAAGAAAGTAATAATAATAATAAAAAATTAAAGGATAAAACAAAAACAAAAGAACACCCGCTTGTTTCCCAGTCGAAAAATGAAAAAACAAAAGAAAAAAGAAACTTCGGTCACCGCGTCGATTTCCCCCCTCTCTCGCTCTCTCGCTCTCTCTCTCTCTCTCTTCGGGAAGCGAAGCCAACTTTGAAATTATCTTCTGGCTGCCCGCTCGCAGCGTCGCTGCCTCTCGTTGCTGGGCATGGCTCTCTGTGTGTGCGGAGGGGGGACTGCGCGCTCTCTCTGTGTGTGTGCGAGTGTCAACCCCCAAGCAAGGGTTCAGCCCATTGCTCTCAGCCACCACTAGGATGTACCACCACGTTGCTGTTCAGTGGCTCGTCCCCTCAGTCCTCCACCGGCGCGAACCACCCAGAGTCGACCTCCCATCATATCATCATACGGCGGGCGACGCGAGATGAATCGATGCCGGGGCGCCGGATTCATACCGGATTTTCGTGGAAAGTTCTGCGCGTTCTCTGAAGTTTTATGACGCGTTTACGCAGCCGCGGGAGACACAGCTGGTCTTGTTTGAGGTTTGAAATAAAATATAAGAATTTTATATGTATACGTACATATATATATAAAAAAAATCAAATCAAATCAGGTGAATCGACCTGCGTGTGGCCTTCAATTGTGTAAAGTCAAACATTAAGACATAAAAACTGACATTAAGAAATATATTTCTTTCTTTCTTTTTCTTTTACTTTCAGTTACATCCAAATGTCTGGACGTTTTAATAAAAAGCAAATAAACAAGATATGATTTGGCACAATTAAAATAGCTTTACCTTTACTGCTCCATTTTGAATTTTGAAAACAGTATTTCACATTATTGCAACCAATCAAAAGACAGAAAACATAAAGTTGTCTCCACTGATGCAAAAATATTTCTCTCCCTCAGAGCCGACTAATTCCTCCACAAATTTGAAACAATCCCTTCAAACAATAGACGTCAATGGAGGCTTATTTTGTGGTAAACTTGTGAGTAAACTTATATCGAGCAGGAATAGGAAACGCAGCGTTCTCTTTGACTCAAGCAACGTGAAAATGCAGCTTAAAGTTCAAAAGATGTCTACTGATGTATAAATGTGGCAGAAAAGTTGTTACGGTTGATCAGATGAAACCAAGGGATGTAACATTCTTCCTATGGTTGATATTGCAGGATTCTGCTCCTTTATCTGGATTCTGAGCTCAAGATTTAAGCTAAATTTGGAACAATCACATGACCTGGAAACATCTGGTATTATTATTATTTTCTATGTCTGGTCAGCCAATTGTATTTAACCAAAAGAGACGCTGGAAGCATGTGACTGAAAACTGAACAGTGAAAAAGATCACAAGATACATTTATCCTATTATTGTCAAGACAAACATGTCTCCTGGTCATATCTGGGTCCGTGTTTTACTCTCAAACTCTAAAGGTTCCACATTCAGGCCCAAACACTCGACGTCCTGAATGTCTTTCCTATGGCTATTTTAGGTGGTGGTCAGTTCCTTCATTTAGTACAGAAATATGCATTGAAGATGTAACTCTTTAATTTAGTCTAAACAAATACTTTGAAGGTCAGACTATGAAGCTAAAGAATAGACAACGATAAACTTAGGTATTCAAGAAGATGCCTACAGGTCTACATATCAAGGTTGATCAAATAACTGAATCGCTTGTCTTCTTCAATCAAAATGCACCACTTTATCATGTTTTTGTCCAAATTTTAGCCTCAGAACCTTAAAAAATTCCTTTTTAGCAATTGCTCCAAACAATGGACGTCTACTTTAAGACGCATAAAGATGTCTAAATGTCAAAGAAGTTGTTGATGTGATTGACCTAATGGCCTAACCAGCAGTCGACAAGTCTTTGTCTTTATTTAACTATAATCAGGCTATAAAAGCTAAGAGGACATCATTATACCCCAAAGGCAACATTACCTTCCATGTTTACGTTGTTAAAAAGGCGAATAGATGTGTATTTAAGTCTAAATGTGACTAAGAAGTTGTAAGCCTTGATAAACTGGGAGCATATTCTAATCTTGTGCATGTCATGAACATGTTAACGTCTGACTTTCACCTTCAAAAGCTGAAGATTTTAAAAGAAACATGAGACAATTTCTCCTAGAACTCCCATCAAAATATTTCTTCGGAGTAATTTTTGATAAACTCGCTGATCAGCAGAACTCCCGTTCAAACTTAGTCCACACACTGACGTTGAAACTTATGATATGAGCATAGAATAGACAACACTGCCTTATGTCTAAACACTAAAGCAATGAAAAATGAAATCCGGACATCTTTTCAGCTTTTCAGACGGAAGGCAATGTCTTTTTTTTTTTTTTTTTTTTTTTTTTTTTACATCTTTTCAACCTAAGGCTTCCCTCCATCCTCTCCGTCCCTCTCGTCTGTTTGACGTCTACTCCCCCGTGTTCGCCTCATATGAGACGAATCTGTTGACAACAAGGTCGGCCTGCAGACCAAACTTTACTGCTACTTCCCCCCCTCCGCCCCACATCATCCCCTAGGAAGGATATGTCCATGAGGGTGTTATTATCTGGTATTAATAGATGCAGCCCCGGGAAGACAAAATCAGCTATTGATAATTGCAAGGAGTCCACGGCAGCCATACTGTATCGATCGGCATGTCCTCCACTCCCCCTGGTACCGGGAGATAAGGAGACACACTCTTTAGAGCAATATAATTTCTTTTGACCTATCTGCTTGCTACAGACTTATGATGAATAGCCGCAGTGGCCGGAGTCTTTTATCACCAAAGTTACCCCCCTTGATATAATATTGATTCTTTATAACTAGCTCACCGCACAAAAATCAAACTGTCCACTTGGCCATCATCATCATCAATATCATCACAAAGGCAGCAGAATGAAGATCCCCCTCGTTCCCCCCTTCCCCGCCCCGTGCCTCAGAGTGGGAGAGCCCTTACAATCCCCTCCGTATAGGCTTAATCTTTTATTTTGCTGATGATGAAAAGGAAAGTGGGGGAAAGGAAGGAAGGTGCCATTTAAGTCCAGGTGCCACTTTAATTTGGGGTGGAGGAGGGGCTTGGGGGGGGGTCCGAAAAGTCCAGGGAAAACCATTAGGACAGGGTTTTATCCTGTAATGAACTCACATATGCTATAAAAAATGATTTCATAGGTTATGTAAGTTTAGTTAGGACAATTCCAGAAGTTTTAATGACATTTTCAAACATTAGCTACTTTATATGAGTAAGAGTCTTACCCTTGAATGATGATTAGAAATGAACTAAAAATGTTGCATCAGTTCACTGTTATTATTACACTGTATGTAACAGAAACACATTTGTACGGGTTTCTGTTTTGAATAAATTTATCAACTTGTTAAAAAAAGGATCCCTACCAATAAAGTTGTTATTGAAAAAGTTTGCATTTCGCTTTGACTAGTTTAGCGACAATGCTAACGGTCTTAGGAGGTCGAGGTTCTTAATTCTGATAGTTACTGTGAACGGATGGCACATGTTCACACAGCTTATAGAAAAAAACATTCACATTCCACCTCATAAAGGCAGATTTTAACTAAAAGTGTTGTGGGACATGACAGTATAAGGAAACACGAACAGACAGGACACAAAAGATCTGTCAGCACTGTAAATAAACACATAGACGGCTAACTATTACCTGCTAAGCGCAAATAGGTAGCGCTTAGCTTAACCTATTTTTCTTAAGGGGCTGTGAAAAATGTGCAACTCTTGCCCCCTCAGCTAAATGATGACTATCTTTTATAGTGTTTGTATTACATTTAACAATATTTAACTAGAAGGATAATTCTACACTGAATAGTCATTTTTTAAAAGAGTTTGAGAATTTTAAAACCTGTATTCTCTGCGTTTTTTTTTTTTAAATTTTGCCTCTAAATATTGGAAAAAACATTTTGTTTTTATGGACCCAGAGTTACGACTCTATTTCAGCAACATTTCATAACTTTATCAAATAGCATGTTTTACATTTGTTGCTCCTTTTGAACCTAGGAGGATAAAATGATAAAAAAAATGTTAACAGTTAGAATTTAAGTAATTGTATTAATTAAGTGCCTCTTAAAAGTTAGTTGGGATCTACTTTTTTAAATTTTACATGTTTATTCCCTCCCAAAAATATATATTATTGAGATCTAATCCAAATAAAAATAGTTAAATATCATTTATTTATTTATTTTCAACGGTGTATGAAGAGAAAATCTGTCGCCGGTAATGAGGAATTGCAATTAGACTTGCGCATTTCCAACGCCGACAGCAGAGGGGAACGTAAAAACTAAAACCTTGTTTAATGATGCTGTCGGTACCGGATGCGGCTCACTGTTTTGGCTGCCCCGCCGAGGCCACTCACTCTTCCAACGAGAGAGTCACCAAACGCTGCTGCTGGAGGAGAAGGGAAGAGGAGGAGGCGGAGGAAGAAGAAGAAGAGGTGGTGAAGGGGGGCGAGGGGGAGGCAGGGAGGGTGGGAGAGAAGAGGAACGCGTAATCTCCCAAACATCCGTTGTTAACCACTTCACCCCCTCTGGATCCGTGCGGCAAGGTAAGAAAAAAGCCTGCGCGGCTTGGCCCTCTCTGCATCGTAAAGTGCACAGGCAGGCGGGTGTAGCAGCTCCTCTCCTCTCCTCTCCTCTCCTCTGCTCTGCTCTGCTCTCCGGGGCTGAGGCTGAAGCTGTCTTCCACTGCGGATAGAGAGCGGATGGAGGCCGGGCACGGAGCAGGACACCAAGAGGGTAATTGAACTTTTACATTCCTTACTTTTCTTTCTTTCTTTCTTTTGTTCTCCCGCTCTCTCTCGCTCTTTCTCTCTGTCTGTCTGTCTGTCTGTCGCTGTGTACAGTTGGGGAGTTGGCGTGTGGAGGGTGTTCAATATCTACCACACGGAGCCATCCATTGCTGGGACATGATATTACACGCGTGTTCCGGGGAGTGGGGAAGCATTTCATATGCCCGCTGAAGTTGCGCAGCATGAGAGAGAGAAAAAAAAAAAAAAAGAGTGAGATTGCGTAAGCGACCAATCAGAGGTCTTTGCGGCGCCGCAACCGACACAACCGCGCGCTCGCGCGCACACACAAACACACGCCGCGCGGGCTACTGTAGCAGCCGACGGCGCACACCCCGGAGCGCCATCTGCACCAATCAGACAGCTGGGAACTCTACCCCCCTTATTAATATGAACATCTCTGAAGACAATTTTTGTCAACATATAATTATTAGTTATTGCCCGTTTATCGTCACATTGCTTCTTAACGCCAATTCTGAACTATTTCTGGTAACACATGGACAACTCAGACTTGCAGGTTATAATAATATCAGGTCCTATAACTTGTAGGGTTGTTGTTTTCTGTTAGGGTCAACGTCATTTTAATAAAAGCACATTTATGTTCATTCATAAAATGTTTATATTATTTGCCTTTTGAAACAAGTTACAGTCTAGGTTGTTTCGGTGTGTGCAGATATTACAACTGCCCCAGCTGATACACACGTTCAGGGATTGAAATTACTTTAATTGGTTAAGTATTTACTGAAAATGTCCAGATATTTTACAGTTATCGTGCGCAAACGGACCGACAAATATTTTATGGAAAAACCTGAGAAGTCCTGTGAAAATCGGAAAAAAAATTATTTAATACATGTGTTAGCATTTATATTTTAAGAGAGTTGGATTTTAGTCAAACGTTCTGGCTCACTTCAAAATAAAATTAGGGGGGGATTTAACTTTAAATAACTGTACAGTATCAACATTTTATTTGAAGTCAGGATAGCCCAAGGAGAGTTTGTGGATTTCATTTTCACACTAATAAACTTTAGCAGTTGAACTGTGGGAATGTGCGAGGGAAATCGCAAACTGTATTGTGTGATAAGCCATCACTTTGGGCTGAAGACAAACCGATGTGGGTGAACTACAGCCTGATCCCGCCTGTGTTCATTTAACATGACAGCGTTGGGTTTGGGGTGTAACCTGGCACACTCCGTTTGGTTTTTAACTAAAAAAAGAAAAAAAAAAAACGTGTTAAGGTTTATAACATTAAGGATAAGGAAAGGGGTTAATAATAATAATAATAATAATAATAATAGTAAAAACACAGACACAAAAACACATTTTTTGATATGTGTTTTTTATTTTTGATAATGAACAGTTTACGTGGCAATTCGTCTTCATGTAGAAAATAATGTCTGCTTATATTTTCTTTATCCAAACTGTGAGAGTGGGATGTAGCGGGTACTGAGATCCCTGTAATTTGCAAGTGAAGGGTTAAAAACGCATAAGCAAAACTTCTTCCTCTGGTATTCAACAAAAACTTTTTTCATTGTTTTTCTTTATTTATACAGGACTCAGATTTTTGTCAAGGAGGTCCAAGGGGATTAAAAAAAATAAAATTATGAATATGTCAAAAACTTTGCTTTGCAAAATGCTGTATATATAAAGTTGAGATGACTGATCAACATTGCATAGCAAGGTTACCAAAGAGAGTTGAAAAGATTGTTGCTGCAAGTAAATTTTGAGTCAAACTAAACGAGATTAGATCACACTCCCATGTTTAGAATGTATTTTTACACAGGCTTTATGAACACAATTTTGGTCAAAGTATGATTTTGTTTTTAAATTATGGTAATTTTTTTTTACTAGTCTGACTATTTTTATCTTTACCTAATAAATATATATATATATATATATATATATATATATATATATATATATATATATATATATATATATATATATAGTTATCAAACAAAGTAGTTTAATTTCTTAATCTTTGGAGTTGTGGTTACGGGTCACACAAAATCATTCCTAAGGAACAGAAATGGCCCGAGAGCCACACTTTGGACATCTCTGGCATGTAGCTCATGCTAGCTAACCTTGTTAGCTTCTCCTAATTGAAATGAAGAAAAACCATGTCTTCATTTTAGAAGAAATGATTTTTACATTATGTACATTTACATTATTAAAAGTACAGTTTTAATTTAAATGGTTTCGTCTCTTATCTAAACGACAAGCTGGGCCACTTTTTTTTTTTTTTTGACTCATTTGGGTAAATAGAGTAATTAACATTTTGGATTAAAAAATAAAATAACAAAGCTGCCTGACCAAGCAACACAGTGTGCATCTTTTTATTTCCAGACGGTTTGTAGCTTTGCATTCTGCCACACATCTCTTAGTTAACTATGTAAGACGCACAGAATCTGATACATAATTGTGGACATCATGAATTAGTAATGACTATTGTAGCTGGGGCTCTACTAAGTGGCAAGAGGCTGTGAGCACTGCACTGAAAGTGGAGTGTTTTTACTCTCCCTCAGATCACAGACTCAGCATCTACTGGGGGCCATTCTGAGAGCCTACCCAGAAATTATATTATTTACCATATCAGGGCCCCTTTGCTTATCTCGCCTCAGCCGAGACGCGCGGAGATAAAAAGCAACAGGCAGGGCTGTACCTGAGATGAGTCAAATTTGATCCGACTGGCCCGATCGGGAATAAGCGAAATGAATTGAATCAAGCCATTTCTGCTGCTACTGTAATTAAATTAGTTGCCGGGGCGTAATTGGACATTGAGTTGGCACTTTAGAAGGAGATGACAAAACGCTCACTCCTGCCACCGAACGACGATGTGTCAAATTTAGTGAGAGAAGCAGAGCGGTAGACGAAGGCTGACACAGCAATGAGGCTGCCGCTTTAGTGGAGGTTTCCTGAAAACGAACTGGATTGACATATGATTTAGGAATGAATGCACAAAAAAAAAAAAAAAAAAAACTCAATACAATAAACTATCTAATTTCGTACCCAGAGAATATTTAGTAATTCATTGTACAGTCTCTTTGAATAAATGCTACTTTTAAATCTGAACAGCTTTAGATGGCTTGTTTTAACATCCACTGGCTGATTACTTCATTAGGAAGTGGAAGAAAAATATGCATTTTATTGTGTTTACCTTTTCTTAAGTCTCTATAGTTGGTGTTTAAGTTTTGTCAACAATGTCTTTCAATAACACCTTGTGACGTTTTAAAATTCCTCGTCAATTCTAAACATTTTTGACGCATAAGTGCCCACTGGGTGAACTTCTCTAGTAGCCCTACCACCAGGTACAGCAAGTCATATTTATATATATATATATATATATATATATATATATATATATATATATATATATATATATATATTGATTTCCATTGATGATTTTTGTGTGATTTTGTTGTCAGCACATTCAACTTTGTACAGAACAACGTATTCAATGAGAATATTTCATTCATTCAGATCTAGGATGTGTTATTTGAGTGTTCCCTTTATTTTTTTGAGCAGTGTATATATATAAAAAGTGTGTTTGAGTTATGCCTTTAATTTCTGTATCAAACCCTACAGAAATCCTCAAATTTTACAGTTTGGTGATTTTAAACGCAAAGTAATCTCCACGCAGCCACAATTCTCCTGAAGTGAAAGTAGAATCAAAGTTGCTTCAGTTGAAACTTGTTGGACTCTCGTCACTGTAGGAGCGTCATCACTCTTTGACATTTTTAAGCTGCAGGCCCTGCATCGAACACCCCTGCTGTAAACCAGACCAAACACTCAGGGGAAAAGGTTTTATGGCATCGAGACGTTGGCCATTTCAGCCTCTAATGCCGCTTCCAAGAACAATGAGCAGAAAGGAGCTAAAGCCGCAATGATGACACTTAATCTCATTGGAATTCCTCGTCAGGTTTGACCTTGGGAAGATATTAGCCACTCGACAAGTGACTCTGCATGTGTGCATGGGCCGTGCGTGCATGTGTGTGTGTGTGTGTGTGTGTGTGTGTGTGTGTGTGTGTGTGCGTAAGCATCTCTGTCTACAGTGTTGTGAACACAATGTGGTGTTTTTTTTTTGTTGTTTTTTTTTACATGTTTAACTGCACATAACGATACATAAATTCCATAGAAACACATTCCCAGGACGGGTTTTAGAGTCACAGCCGTTGCAAGATTTCCTCGCACTTTTCACTGCCGGGCCGGAGGAACTGGAGTTGTGCACCCAGATGTGCTGCTGGAAGTGGAGGTGGAGGAGAAGGAGGCAGCAGCCAGTCGAACCGGTCTGTGGCGCAGGGATGTGTGTGTGGTGTGTGTGTGTGTGCTACAGTGTCTGCTCAATGGAAGCCCCTTGAATTTTTAAACAGCATCAGTTACTTCATACTGTCACTATTTTGGCACCGTTTGCCATGCTTAATCCTGGTAAGTGCACATCTACACTGTCTGACAGTGTGGACGTCCAGCTGTGAGCTGGTGGCTGTGAGTGCCACGCTGCAACACGACCTCATGCTGATGAGGGCAACTGTAAATGAAAATATGGAGCAACATTTTTGCTTCCTTTGCAGTCATACATTTGCTTATCGACAATGTGTGTGTGTGTTTGTCTAAGGGGGATTTAAATGCAATTTTGAGAGGAGTTGATTTGATTAAATTAAATTAACGTAACCTCATGTTATGTGTAACTCACAGTAAAATCTGATGTTTACTCTGGAATTATTTGACAAATGAGTGGAAGTGATTGCATGGATAGAGCAGAAAGCTGAGTAGAGGTGTATTTTAATATAAATTTTAATGCAAATTTAGATGGAAATAGATCTTAAAGTTCGTAGAAACAGTATGAAGAGCTTCTGACAAAGTTGGGGGTTGGGGGGAGGATTCTCCGCTCTTTAATGACATTTCGGCTCCCCTCACTGTCCTCTGCAGGGCCTTGTCATCTCCTGCTTTTCATTCTGCAAATTGGGAGACAGTGTTCAAGTTAGCACAGACAGTGGGGTTTATTCTGACCACATCTGAGAATTACAAGTTAACTTGATTCACAAAAAGCAGACCAAAAACAAAAAGAATATAGACACAAAAAATATTAAAGTCCTGTTAGTTTTCCACAGCATGCCATTTGAATAGCCAAGTTAAAATGTGTTTGCATTTCTCTCCTGAGATGCGTCAGCTTTCAGTCTTTTGTGTGTGTGTGTGTGTGTGCGTGTGTGTGTGTGTGTGTGTGTGTGTGTGTGTGTTTGGTTCAGCTGTTCATACTAGTTCCAGGAATACAGTGCAACCAATGAAAGGTCTGCTGTAAAAGGCCTGCAAGCTGTAAAAACAGCAATTAGAGTTAAAGCTTCACCTGACTGCAAAAAAAGAAAAAAAAAAGAAAAAACACACACAGCGAAAGTAAGGGACGTATGAGAACAATGTTTTTATTTTGTAATAAAATTTTTTTTAATAAATTCTGATTTACTACAGGATTATTCACATGTACATCATTATTGACCTGTAGGAATATTTTTAAATTAAAAAGCGATGCATCTTGTAAAGATAGACATCATTTAAATGTGTCTTAAATGTTTAAATGCAAAAGTTAGAGGGGCTGTATTGTAATTCTCATAAATAAATGTTACTGAGACATGAACAAATACTTGGCAAAAACAAAACATGGTTGGTCTGAAGATGACACCTCTGCTGAAACTGACATCTAGTCTGACATCTGGATTTAAAGGACAATAAATCATCTACTCTGAATAATTAACTGAGCATACTGTACTGTTTGATAAGTAGGATGGATTGGAATGTATGTGTGATTGAATTGAAATTATTTTATTTTTCGCAAAGCGCCTTTAGACGACTTTTGTCGTGAACTGGCTCTATACGAATACACCGAACTGGACTGAATTATATCACACACTTATAAGTTTAAGTTTTACATTAATTGGGCTTTTAAACTTAAGCTTAAAACTGATAAACAGGGGGGCGGGGAAGGAAGCTAGTCTACCAGGCAGAAAATAAAAGTATTTAGGGAACAAGTTGGTGATTCTGAGTGACCAAGCTGATTGAGATGAACAAATGAAAAACCTTGCTGAGTTCACTGTACTGGATGCTACGGTGTGTTAGCAGACGTTTAGCTCTTCTCCTCCCCTGCCTTGCTTATGTCTCCATGGGGGAGAAATATTTGTACAGGGAATCCTTTTTCTCTCTCTCTCTCTCTGTAGCTTCTGTAGTCATCCCTCTTTGTCCCCCGGACTGACTTTATTTATGGCTACCGGCTAATGAGCTCTACGGCCTTTTGTAGCGAGCGACAGCGTGTGTAAACATTTAGATTTTACCCCCTCGACTACAAGGAGCGGTCCGGCGAATTAAAAGGCGCAAAGCGAAATGAAATCGCAGAGCAAACCCCAACACCTGATCAAACACAAGGTTACCCACGCTGTGTTTTTGTGTTTTGCCGTGTTAACGCCCCGTGTTGCTATCAGTCTGCCATGTGTTTTGGAGGGCTGCCAGACGGCGGAGGAAGAGCACCTATTTGGTGGAGAGGTAATTGCTACACAGCGTAGCCTCTGATTGCCAGGATCCTTCGCCGGGGAACATCCCCGGCTCCCCTTTTCGCTCGCTCCGGCGGCCCTGATTACAAATCATCTTATTGATTTGACGAGTGCAAGATGCTTTGCTAATAACTGCTCTCGTGCCATCTGTTAATCTTTTGTTGTGATTAAAAAGGTAATCCCAGTAGCCATTATTCCCGGTGACAAGTGCTGCGCGGGAGAGAAGGCGCTTCTGCTCTGACGGGGGCCAGAGAGGAGTGAAAGGGGAAGTCAGGGTGGAGGAGGGAGGGACGGGGAAAGAAGGGGGAGTTCCGAGGATATCAGTGATCTCCGAACGCGATTGAGAAATCGGGTCAGTCCTTAACACGACATACAAAAGAAAGAAAGAAAGAAAGAAAAAAAAGAATTACATCCCTGCTAGAAAAAAAACCATTACCCTGTATAATCACGCAAAATGATTTTTCTTAAATATGATAATAAATCACAGGCCGGATCGATGGCCTGCAGACCAACTGCTGTGCCCTGATAAGGCATCAATCAATATTTAGTATTTAGATTTTAATTAATACCTCGGCCGGGGGCTGGCGGCCCTCTAACACTGGGAGAATTATGTTCTGTGATAAAAATGGATCAAAATAAAGCAAGTGACAAAAAAAGCAGGCCTGTTAGCACTCTAAGCTGTTACTCATTTCTGCCATTGATCAGTCCGTTGTTTAGCTGTGATTGAGGACCCTTTAAAAATCAACCCCGTGTGCGTTTGCGTGCGCACATATGCGTGTGTGTGTGCGCGTGTGTGTGTGAGAAAGAGAGAGTTTATGCATTGCATAGGGGAGGTATGGATGTGTGCGTTTACATGGCAACAAACCCATCGATCACAGTCGGTACAGGAGCCCGAGTTAAACTGCAGGAGTACCTGCTGCAGACGGAGCAGGGAGACAATCTCTACCTGACATCATGTGTTGGACTAGAGGTGGAGTGAATGGGGGGGTGAAGTGGGGTGGAGAGGGAGATGGGTTCAGATCCATTTCACGGCGAAACGCAACCGAGACGACATGTGGGCCAGCCGAACTCTCTCGACGCTAAATTTAGTAATCCTAATCTTCATAGTTGTGGTCACCTAATGGTCGCGCGGACCGGTTTACAAAACAGTTTAATAGCCGCTTCCCTGAAATGCTCCCCAGCACACAGGAAAGGATCTACTACTAATTTCATGTTGTGCAAAAATAACGGAAACACTCCGGCTAATGGTGTCGGAGGGATGCATTTAGTCCAACCGGTGGGATGTATCTGTTTGTTGTGCACAAAATAACCAAGAAGAAAATGTTAAGTATAAACAAATAGAGCAGATGAACTCCAGATTTTACTGCCCTGAGCTAATTGTTACATGAAGTAGACGTCACTTCAATATGGAGCCACAGTCGTATTTTTGTTTGAATTTCTGTAAATAATCAGCGATAAACATGTCAATGGATGTGCAGAACTTCAGAAAATGAGGTATTTTTACTTTGGAAATGACTAAATCTGCAGTTTCACACTGCATGTTACTTCAACAGCAACCGAGTTTGATCATTTTTACTGTTAAAACTGAAAAAAAAAAAAAAAAAGCTGTTTACAGGGTAAACTAGTACTTTCTTCCAGATGCTCAAATTATGGGATTGCAGTTGGAGTACCTCAAAATACATTGATGGAACTGCAACTCAGATACATTTATTATGCACTATGAAAACTGGAGGATGCTAAATATTGTAGAAGAGATAAATATAATAGATCAGAAGGAAAAGCTCACAAAATAAAATCCACTTAAACAGTACATTACATTTCAGAATAAAGTAGTGGCAATGTTTGTTTTTTTTCCCCTTCTGCTAATATTACTGTAGTTTACATTAATTATATAATTTGTTGATCTTCAGTGACACCATGTGAAGTGACTGTACTGCACCGAATTTCAGTTGAATTGAGTTTAGTTTTCAGTTCAAATACAGTAAACGTGGATGGAAAGCTGTAGGTTGAAGCTTTGTCTTATTCTACCTCCACGTCACTCATGTCGAGCATGTTTCACACTCCAGTGAATTGAAGCACAAGTCCACAATCTGAAAAAAAAAATGATGAAAGAGAATCAAGCCTTCTGTTCTCATACCCACTGCTGAGAACATGGTAACTTTACTGTGAAAACCACTAAATGTACCGGGACACCATGTACTTTGCTTCGACAGTTAAAAAAAAAAAAAAAAAAATCAGTTGTAAATAGAGTAATTTTATAGCTAAAACAGCACGAAGAGGTTTTTTTTTCGGTTCGTCCAAAAATAACCATTTCTTAACGTTTGTTGAAAACTTTCAACATGAATTAACTGGAAACGGTTTGATCGGTGTTCAACAGATCCACTGAAATAACTGGACCTCAAACGTGTCATGGAGGCAAGACACAATATTTAGTAATACAACAAATACACAATATTTAATGAGCTTTATCTCAAAATGGCATTTTGGCTTTTTTAAATATAGATTAGTTGTTATTACTGTAACTGAATTCATACTATTTTAGAATTTTCCCAGAATAATTATATATAAATCTACAGTAGCAAACAGGACATAACTGCAAGAATCACTGTCATTTTTACTGTAAAAAACAAACTCCACATTGAAAAAAAAATCAACATTCCTACACCTTTAAAGATTCTGTGTAATTAGAGTTTTTTTTTTCTGTTAACATGAATGCTTACATTTTGTGGGAAAAAAAAAAAAAACTCAAAGCGCTTAAATGTCATCCAATGGGTCCACGAGGAACTCATGACAATTAAGGGTTAAATTACCTGCACTAAGTATAAAACCGTTGAAAATGAGTGACATTCAGCTGATGGCTACACAAAATTTCAGGTAAGGTTTTGACCAGTGGGATTTGTATCGTTAATAACTCAG
Organism: Poecilia mexicana; assembly: GCF_051168715.1. Classification (NCBI taxonomy): domain Eukaryota; kingdom Metazoa; phylum Chordata; class Actinopteri; order Cyprinodontiformes; family Poeciliidae; genus Poecilia; species Poecilia mexicana. The sequence goes on along the minus strand of NW_028263385.1, from coordinate 26,259,766 downwards.
TAAGACAATTTGACAAATTGGATTCAGTGTTAATCTGCTCAACTGGTGCATTTGACTTGTAATCTTCAAACGTGCAACGTACGCCGCACAATTTACCTAAAAAAAAACATCAATTTGTTTAGTTTTTCTTGTACATCTCATGCAAAAATGCCACCGTGAATTTCTACTGTCAACATGAGATGTACCGTCATTTCGTCGCCTGTCGGGAAACGTGTCTGGATTGACCGAGGGTGTACAAGCGTTACAAGATTAGTTGAAGACGAGTGTAGAGGGCTGCGCAACCCCCCTGTTTTTCTTTTTTTTTTTTTTCTTTCTTTCTGTTTTTTTGGCAGAGGGCCTGGAAGGTCCCCCTGTTCTCCTTGATTTGAGCTAACCGGACATGTGCGTGTTACTCGGGGTTTGCGGCTGGATTTAAGTGTCTCAAGGCTGTCTGCTGTCTAACTTGGGTCAACAGGATATTAGGTCACAGCAAGGCAGGTCCAAGTGGATGGTGTTTCTTTTAAGCCGATTCCTAAGACACACACGTCCAGTGTCGAACAATGGCGCACACACACACACACGCACGCACGCACACAAGGGACGGCGCCTGCACAAACATGCAACGGATGTTGCATGTTTGGTGTCGGTCGGGGCGCTATCACACACGATACTATCATGTATCGACAATTTTTTTGCTGGAATACAGTACAATTTTTTTTTTTATTATTTTAACTTAAAAAAGTGCTTGAAAATATCAAATGCCAAAAGGAAAATTTGCCACACTCCTGCAGTCAGTACTGGTTTGACTTCGCCAATTGGCGTGCCAAGTGGTAAGACAAGACGGATATGTTTTTACTCAACGCAGAGAAGCCATCAAACTGCAGTTATCAGGGTTTAGCTTAGCCGTGTGATAAAGTTCACACACCATGAGTCCAAACAGGATTTGACAATCCCTATTAATCCCTTCTTACTGTTAGATGGACAAGGTGCCAAGTGGGCCGTGTGTGTGTGTGTGTGTGTGTGTGTGTGTGTGTGCGCGTGTGTGCGCGCGCGCATGTGTGCGTGAGTGTGTGGGGCTCGCATGGGCCAAGCATAAGCGGAGTGAGTCAGCTGCTGCTGGAATTACTGTAATTAAATTAGCGTATCTGTGACAGCACTCCGTTTCAAACCACAGATTAAATCTGTTTTTTAAGAGAAAAATAAAAGCTCAGATGGTTGCAAAGTCGGGTGCTCAGCATCAAACAAGATACTAAAACTGCTTTTCAACTGAGCATTAAAGTGAACATATTAGAACTTATAAAGACTAAATCATAAGTTAAAAATAGGAATCCTCAGGATTAGGCATAAAATAACATACAAAAGAAATCCAAATGCTTGGTATATATATAAAAAAATATGTATATGTTTTTTTGTTAGCAACTTTTCCTAATATGCAGATTATATTTCTATTGTGATTATTATTGGTTTGATCTGGATTCAGTGATGTGCCATGTTTTTGCAAACAGACTCTCACTTTGCAGATTACAACATGCTCTCGTCTAACAGTCATGACGTCTTGTGAAATATTCCAGTTTGAACATTTTTGAATCTTTATGTTGTCTGTATTAAGTGAATATCCTCTCAGTTTTCTGCACTGTTTGGTGAATAATCCTCCAGCATTAGCTGTAAACCCACAGCTGACTTGCTAACATGCATTAAGAGCCACAAAAGACAATGTGAATTGAATAAAGCTTCCCTGTGCATCAGGATGAAAAGGTTTACTGTCATTGAACTGCTAAAATGCTGCATATTGATTATGATTGACTTTTTTTTAATACATCTCTCCACCTCTGTTTTTGACTATTAGCATCACTGCCACTAAAATTACACGTCAACTCATATTCAATGTGGGTCTGCAACCCACATTGAATATGAGTTGCAGTCTGCAACAGCTCAAATGTGTTATTTGAAGAATTTGTAATATCACACCAAATACTGCATCCAATCCATTCTTGCATTGCATACATTGATATTTTAATCCTAAATTGCAATTTGATTAATTATGCAGCATATATTTTTTATTAACCACCCAGTTCTTACGGTGTCATGGTGAACCTGTGGCCGTTTCCTGCAGTCAGTGGGCAACAGGCACAGGGCTTACTGACATGTACATGAAAAACATACATTTACATTAAAAATGACATCGTTTCTATCCCCAGTCGTCACTACAGGCCTGTTCTCTACGTAGACGTCGCTTCAGTATGAAGAACATCCTGCTTCTGACCTTCTGTCCAGCTTTAATCTTCTTATTATCATTATAATCGGCTAACAATCTGACCTTAATGGTTTTCAGGATTACAAAGTTATTTGAAGTGTGTTAATTGACATAAGCTTGGGCTTGACATAAGCTCAGAGATCCCTTTTTGTTTATAAAATGTCTTACATTTGTGCTTGCTCAAGATCTGTCACCTTTATCAACACATGTAAAAATAATCACTTCTTTAGCCTCTTTCATGCCTTAGAATAAAGTTGGAAATGTAAATACTGTATATGTTGTGCAAACTTAAGTTGATGTGCAAGTCCAGGAGAGCAAAGAAAAAGGTCTTTAAGTTTCAATGTAAAACAATCACAAGCAGGGAGAGTTTATATCAACTGTGTTAAACGTTGCTGGTGTAAGGTCAGTCGTTTTTGGTTAAAAGCTAGCAAAAATGACTGACCATACACCAGCAATGACCGTATCTTAAACATGGTGAAATCATGCATTGTTCAGCTTGTCTGAAGCCTCAACAGTCTGCAGTCTCTTCCAATTACTGCGTGCATGAAGGTAACCCAGACATGCACACAGCAACACACACTGTAACTTCATTAATGTAGTTTGTGTTTATAAGGTTCGATTGATAGGATTAGGATTAGCAGAGGCGATGCAGAGAAATCACCTGGTGGTCAGAATTGTAGTTTTTACGAGACGGAAACTCAGAATGTCTTTCTTTGACATACTAAGTGCTACCAAGTTAGCTGTTTTCAGCACCAGTGAAGTGTTTAAAACAAAGTCTGCAGAAAAATAGGCACGGATTAGTGCAGGAGGTTCATTCAGGTTGGAATTAAGTATATAGTTTGGAGCGATAGATCAGCTCTAGAATCGTTCAGGTTTTGCTTTAAAATAATTGGAAAATCCAGTTTTTGCAGTGACAATTGTCTCACATATACAACTTTGCCTCTGCTCCTAATGTAAATAATTAATGACCCCTCAGGAAAAGCAGACTAAGAAATATTTTAACTTACAGGCAAAACTTTACAGGAGTTTAGAAATCAAAATCCTGATAGAGTTAAGTGTTGGAATCAGAGTCGGTACAAGGTGAACAAACAAAAAAAAAAAAAAAAAAAAGCCCAGACAGAAACAGAGAACGAGTAAACTTTTCAAGACTGTTGCATCAAGCTGATGTAATTTCCTGTTTCGGGTTGTAACATTCTTATCAGCCAACTTAAACCAAATCTGCTTCCTTGAGATTTCTGGACGATTCTTCTCTTTCCGTGGACTTGTGGCATGTCGTCTGTCTCAAAAGAAAAAGCCAAAGGAGGTCGGCGAATATATTTTATAATTCTATTAAAATTTATACAGCCGTAAGCACAAGAAGGACACACAAAAGTGACACTAAAGCCTCGACTTTCACTGTAACATTTTAATTTAAAGATCTTGGATGTACATGAAATGAGGTAACAATTTTGCAGGCAAAAATGGTTTATAAAATGAGGTAGATGTTTTTTTTTTTTTTTTTTTTGTGCGTTAATGTTACTTGTGAAATCAGGCTGCATTTTCCTCATGTTTTTATCCCTCTTCAGTAGTTAGTGATTATTCTGGAAATGTATTTGTGATTTGGTTTGGATTGATCTTGTGAAGTTCAAAGTTACATAGAGTGAAACGTCACGCAAAGTAGATTTTTAATTGTCAGCAGAAAAAAAAAAATGCTTTCTGCACTGAGAGACATCCAAAACTTTTCTATTTCCACATCATTTGCTTTAGGTTAACATGCTTAAATTGGCATCTTGTTAAAATTTGACTGGATTGAAAAATTTAAAAAATAATTTTAAAAAGTCAAACGAATTTCCATAGTGCATTGTGCGTAACCTCTCAAAGTGCACGCACAAAATTTTAGCCGTATAATTTTCTTTTCAAGTTCTGCATGAGTAAAACAAAGAATAACAGCAAACTAAAAGCAATCAAGTGAAAAGATTGAAGTAAAGCTAAAGAAGAGAGCTGTGATGGTGGAGGACTGGAGGGGTGGGGGGGCGTTGGGGACGGGTGGGGGTGTTGATGGACAGTTGTGGAGACAGGGTTGTTAGTTTATGTAGGCTGCAGGCTGAGTCGACTGGAAAATTTTGATCACTTTAATTTACTATATCCAGCGTTGCTTCTCTCCCTGTCCAGCACTTTTATCAAGCCCTGTAAGGCCGTATTGATTTTTTTATTTTCTGCCCAGGATAAGAAGACAGAGAGTTAGGGAGCTCTGGTGAATGGAGAACTTTCCTCAGATTGCTGCTATTCTCCAGCTTATTGCATCCTGTCGTTTGTAGTTTCAGATGATGTCCAGTACGCCACGGCTGCTCCAGCCAATAAACTAGGTGACTAACAATGGGAGAGGGCCAGGAATGAAGAGAGGGAGACAGGTCGGCTGGCCGGCCAGCCACACACAGATAACACACAAGGTCGGAGGAGGACATTTTACAGCCAGAAGTTGCCGTGTCGAAAAACGGCGGGGGCTGGGAGGAGCCGTTTTCACGCAGTTGCGTTGAAATAATTGCACTTTGTAACAAAATACTGTTTTCATTCTATTTTTTTTTTCCATTAATGTATTTCTAGTAATCAGAGAGAATTTCTTAATTTTTTTAGGACGTGTTTTTTTTGTTTTGTTTTTAATGGTTTAACATTTTACCTAAAACAAATAATTTTTTTCTCATTTTAAAGAAAAAAAATTGTAAATCAACCTGGAGCTTTTTCTGTGTGAGTCCAGGTTGCTTTCTTTCCCCTTCCCGGTGGATTGTGAATTTTGGGAACGTGCTTTAACATTTTTTTTTGTACATTCTTGTTATTGCTTCATGTTTTCCTCCCTGAGCAAAACGAATCATCACCTTTGCCCCTAAGAAAATGCAGTTAAAAAGTAGAGGTAATAGTTGTTTCCCCCCCTCCCCCATTACGGTGAAATGGGAGAACGGCTTTCTCCCTTCTTCATTGCCCTTTTCATAATGTGGATATCAAACAAATTGTTGCGTAAAGTCTTTCATTTGTTATATTTATTTTTGCTTTCTTACGGCAGGAAATTTGCATTTGTGTCGGTATGAGACATGTGTGTTTGTGTGTGTGTGTGTGTGTGTGTGTGTGTGTGGGTGGAGAGGAATGAGTGAGATTAGTGACAGTCTGATAAAAGATGTCTCCCAAACCCTAATTAAAATTGAATACCTCTGCAAATGCAAAGCAACATGCAATCTGCAGGTATTTCATTTAGAGCAACTATCTCAGTGAGGGGCAGTTTTTTTTTATGTCTTCCCTCATTGCTACCAAATAGCTCTCCCTCTCTTCCGTTTTATTTCCTCACACCTCTACATCTGCTGCTGTCTTTGTCAAACCTCACAAGTTTGCCCTTCTCTTCCCCTCCACCCCTTCATGCCTCCTTGCTCGATGTCAGACATAAAGCCAAAATAAAATTAAAACAGAGGTATCCGCAGCGTGTCCCTCTCTTTAATGGCAAATCACTTCTGATGCTCAGCTCATTAAGAGAAGAAAAAAGAAAAGGGGGGAAAAAAGGGAAGGGATTCCAAGTGTTGAAGTTTTCTTTTCCTGATAGCGCAAATGGGCTAGGGAAAAAAATAACAAACTTGGTGACAAAGATGCGACTCTTTATGTGATTTGTTCCATCCATCCATCCATCCATCCATCCATCCATCCATCCATCCATCCATCCATCGTTCCTGGCGAGAGGCGGGGTCACCCTGGACAGGTCGCCAGTCTGTCGCAGGGCAACAAGGGGACACTATGTGATTTGTTATTTAAAGAAAATAAATTCTAAAAATTTGGTCTTCCAAGGTCTCTGCAGAAACTCAAGGGAAGGTGTGTATAAAGATTTAGGGTAAATTTCACTGAAATTCAACAATTTAAAATAACAACATGGCAGTTCAGTAAGTTATGTATTTCTTTCAAGATATATATATATATATATATATATATATATATATATATATATATATATATATATATATATATATATATATATATATATATATATATATGTGCGTGTGCGTGCGTCCAGATTCCTAATTCCTACTAATTTGGTCTTGTTTTAAGTAAAAATATTTCTCTGAAATGTATTTATTAATATCTTCAAATTTAGAAATTTACATACATTTTCTCAGTATCTAGTAGCTTAGCCTCTGAACTGTATGACTTCTGTCCAACACTACTGGGTTTTGTGGTGGCCATGTCAAAACGTTGAAGTTTTGCTGAGCCCCAGCTTTAACAGTCTGGTTGATGTCTTTACATGTTGCTTCAGCATTTCCACTTTGATAAATGAAGCGCACCAGTTCCTCCTGCAGCAGCAACGACATGATGCTGCCACCTCCATACTTCACAGTTGGGATGGTGTTCCTAAGTGTTTCCTTTTTCATCCAAATGTAATAATTTGGAGACTTTGTCTCTGTGTGCATCTGCAAACTGCAATCTGGCTTTTTTTTTTTTTTATTCTTCTGTGGAGTAACGAGTTCCTCCTTGCTGAGTGGTCAGTGCAGGACAGGTTTCACTGTGGATAACGACACTGTCTTATCAGGTTCAGCCACATTGTCTTTGGCTTTTGTTTCGGGTTCAATATGCAAACTTCGAACCAAAACATGTTACATTCTCGGACGCAGAACCCGTCTCCTTTTCTTAGAGGTACGATTTTTGGACATTCCCATCATGTCTACATTAAATCATCTGGAAATTGTTCCCAAGAACAAACTAGACTGGAGCAGCTGCACAGTTCTCTTCCTGATATCTTGGTTTATTTCTTTTGACTTTTTCAAAAAAAAAAAAAAAAAAAAAGCAGTGGGCGTGGTTTAAAATACCTCCACAGGTGTGCCTGCAATTAAATTAAATGGGCCAGTTAACCTGTTAAAAGTCTTAAAAGTCAACACATCACTCCTCGAGAAAAAGGATATATACATCAAATAAAAGTCAGCTACATAAAAATAGCTGTGTCCTTGTCTTTAAATACCTCCTGCAGTTTGGTGGCTGAAGCAGGAAGAGCGACTGCACCGTAAAGCGGAAAACCGCGGCTGAGGTCTGACCTGTGTTGTGGCTGCTGTAGCACTTTCACTTCCTACTGTCTGGACGCAGACTGCCGGTCATGTGAGCCCTCTTTGGAGGAATTCAAAGACAGACACTTGCGAGTGTCATCAGCAACTCGCGTCTCATGGTTAAATCATCGCCTTGCATGAATCGCTTACAACTTTTAGTCACGGGTCTGAAAGTTATACCAGCATGTCATCTGAGGCATATTTCAACCTTCCACTTTTTCTTCTTTTAACATTCAACTTCAATCTTTTATATAAGTGCGTTGCCTTGTCTTGCAAAGTGTGTATACCTTCATAATAGATACAAGACTATGATCATTTTTTTGTTCACTTTTAAAACTATAATTTGCATCGGAGCTGGACTCTGCAGACCTACTCTTTAAAAATGAATTACATTAAAGCTAGTATAAATATATTTAGCTGCAAATAAAAGCACAGGAAATTCAGCTTTAGTAAAAGAAAAATGTTGTTGAATTACATTAAAAAACAAAAAAAGGACAATATCAAGACCAAATTGTCTGTTTCTAATAAAAAAAAATCCCACATAAATGTCCTGAGAAACATTTTGCCACACCAGTGTGCGTACAGCTACTGTTGGAAGTTTACCCAAAGCTCACAGCTATAATAATTTCTACTTGGCTGCCTGCTGAAAAATCCAAAGGAAATTGCTCTGGCCTAAGCTGCCGTTTAGTCATAAGGATATGGTCAATTTGGTGCCCAGCCAAAGCCATGTCCTTGAGTCATTTTAACTGTATGTATTATTGTGTTGTTTTTTTTTCCCTTCTTTTTGTTATCCATTCCCAGAAAACCCGTTGAATCATACGGCACATAAACATTTCCCAGCTCATGGAGTTTAAAGAGGTGAGCGGAAGACACGCGTCTTGAGCGTCTCGTTTCCTCTTCACCGCATATCTCTCTCTCCGGTTGCTTTGTCCTCCTCATTTTCCACTCTTACGAATATAAACTTCTCCGATCAAACGATTGATTCCCGGTCATCAGAGTGTCTGATATTAAGGATATCTCCCTGACGGTTTGGTTCCATCTGCCAGGAGAGACGGTCCCATGTGTTAAAGACATGTTTTCTTCACTCTGGGATCAATAAGTGCTGTGAGCATGTGTTGCCGTTGTTATTGATGCACAATGTATCAAATTTTGAAATATATGTAGGAGGAAGATTGAGTCCTCATAGATCAATGAGAAGTACGAGTGTTAATATAGCGTTACCACTCCTCTCCTCTTGAAACCCCACTTTGCTTTTTTTTTTCTTCTTATTTTCCTCTCAAACCGAACACTGCTCCACATAAACGTGCTTAGATGTGAACTGGGTGAATTAGGTTTGCTTGTTGCTGTTTCAGTCCAATAACTGCCACTGAAAGGATTCTTTTCACTCCCACGGCCAAAGGTCTCTCATTTTGGGTCCAGGAGAACAGCAGTACCTGGTAGACTTTAAACTGCGTCATCAAGATGGAGTATTTTCTAGTCTTGGGTTTGGGTGTCATGTCTGCTATAGCAATTTTCAGGTTGTTGTTGACGATGAAACTAGCTTGATGCTCTCAGGGATATATATATCCTCTTTACATTTGATTTTTCCACTTTCTTACACTTTAAAACCGATTGATAAGCAACCTACTGTGTTTTGTTTGGGTTTTTTTGTGAACCCAGCACAACGGGGTTAGGCTATGAGTTTGTCCTAGCATACTGAGCTAGCTATGTAGGCCAGAAACATGTAACGTAATGCAACGTAACGTCACATTGGTTCTCCTTGGTACATCATTGACTTTAGACTCCAGATTTAATCAAACAAATGTTGGTAAACTACAGCTGTAATTATAGCATGTTGATGTCCTTTTGGCCAATAATAAAGAATCATTTTGGTCATTATAAAAGTTTTAAAAGCTAACATTAGCTTCTGCCAAATGCTTAGCAGGTAAAAAAGTTAATGTTGCATTCAATCAAACAGGTTCTATAAATTATATCATTGGTTAAAAAGAAATTAATAAAAATTCTAGTGACTTTATGACTTCTTAACCTATATTTTCTAAAATTTTCTTTATCTTTAATGTTTTTTGGACAAAGGGTTAGTGGGAAACATAGTTAGCAGTAGACTATGAAATTACTAAGTACTAAGTGCTGGCTAAAGTGAATAATCTCACTCTTTCATGTACAGATTTGTTCTTTAAAGATGTAAAAATATTTATCATTATACAGCATAATTTTATATCTCACCATTTTTTATGTCATCTTGTGACAGAGTTTTATAAAGCCTGGTCATGTTGTTGACAATCCCAAAATGGTCTTTCCCAAAAACTCAAATCCAGCATGTTGACGATATAACCCAGCTGTATTTATTTTTTTTCCTTTTTTGCTTATGTGTATACAGTTTAACAAAATTTTGTTAAATGTGACAACAGCCTGTTTCCATTTTCATTGAACTATAATTTAAAGCTTCCCCCTTTGTGTGTTTTTCAACTCAAAATAACTTATTTTCTTTCTTTTTTTTTTTCACTTTGCCATAAATACAACATTTGTGCCTGGTTACCATCCCAACCACATCCAGCTGACCTCACATATAAACTACACTCATAAACAAATTTTCTATGACGCATGTCAGGCTCGCATATATGAGCGTGTGGGATGAATATATCCCCACTGTAGAGAGCGACAGAGGCATGTGTCAGCCGGCTGACCCTTGAAGTATGGCCTGATGAAGGGCAGCGAGGCGGAGGAGGAAGAGGAGGAAGGGCGAGGGGTGGAAGGAAAACTTGGGCCAAGGTCAAGATAGCTAATTTGTTTCCTGGATCCCTGTGCCTTCCCAGAGAGGCAGACCACACACTGCCCATACAGAGGGGGCTTTAATGTGGTTAAGGGTGAATAACATGAGGTGGAGGTCACCAGCTACTGGGTCCTGTAATGATTAGGACAAATAATATGTTCTTTTGAAGTTCTATATTTTCGCTGCGAACGATAAGACACAGGCCCAGAGGAGAAACAACGAAGGGGGCGTTTAACCCAGAAGGCTGCATGAGAATAAATAAATAAAAAACAAACTATTTTCATGAGAATACTAGTAAATACTAAAAAAAAAGAACATTCCCATAAATAAATAGGCGTCACTTCCACAAATCAATACAATAAACTTCACTTTAAGTTTCTTAAATTTCTTGTGATAAATGCAAAAAAAAAAAAAAAAAAGTAATTGAAGTAAATAAATGAATGAAGAACACTGAGTCACTTGTGCAGCACCATAAACTGGATGACAACATGTCTGTTAATTAGGCTTCGAGTCACAACAGACACAAGGCGTGTAAAACGTCTCTAAATGTGACGTTAAGCAATTGTATGCAAAAACAAGAAATTGTCAGATGCTTCGGAGTTACAAAATCAACATGCAGTTTTTCAAAACACACAAAAACCATCGTTTGAAAAAATGATTTACTAGTTTAATAGCTGTTGTGGGAAATTGTCATCCTAGCAAAAGCCAATAAGACAATTGTGAAGATGGGTGTTTTTTAATGTGTTCATTTTATTTAGCAATAAATACAATGACAGTATACTTCCATAAATGTTACTGAAGTCATCACATCTACTGAAACTCACAGCTGCTCTAAAATTATTTATTTGCATTGCAGAATATCTTTTGGAAAGTATTTCCCTGACTGAAGGTATGGGCCAGATTAAATGAGTGGCTCATTTCTTTCAGCTATTTCCCGATTTATGAAGATTACAGGACTTTTCTGTCCCATTCTGAAGAAGTATTATGAGAAATAAAACCTCAGTTGCCTGATGAATTACTAATCAACCTAGAAAAAGTAAAAAGAATTAAATAAAACGGCTTTAGATTATTTACTAACGGTTTGCTTCTTTAAACATGTTCCCATTTTGTTTCGTAAACTAGCTTATGTTCTTCTGTTTCTGTGAAATTGCAGATTTTTTTTTTTCAGCTGACGCTGGCCTTCTCCCGTCATCATCCCTCCTAATGCTTACTAAACCATACGGAAAAACTAGTTGTGCCAGAGCAGCTGTACTGTCTTCTTTTAACAGTCGAAGTCAAAGAGGAAATGAATGTATTAGCCACCTCAAGGGCACACATGTTTCCTCAGTTGATCCTGTAAAGCGGTAGTTAATCAGCATCTGCGTGGGGACTCAAGAGCCTTCAGTGGGGAAAAGCCAACAGCCGCAGAGGAGAGAGAGAGAGAGAGAGAGAAAAAAAAAGCATACATTACCAAATTGCCATATTTTACAAAGAACAGACCCAGACGTTGTTATCTTGCTGCGTAGTTGTGGAATAAATGTTAATACGTTTACAGTAGGAACGCGGAAAAGCTGGGACATCCGGGCGTCTGGCTTCGACTTCCCGAAGAGAAGTTGGCCGTGTTCGCAGAGGGCGAGCGAATAGATTGACGGCCTCAAAGATACCGAAGAGATCACTTTTTCTTCTCTATTTAATTAGCACCTGTGAGCTGTTTCCCATTAACACTGGCCACATTAAAAATCCCTCTGTTTTTTCTAATTAAGTAAAGTGGAAACAGATTAGATGGCTTCTTTGAACAAAGGTCAGTGATTGCACTCTGTCTCGCCATCCCCACTACCCCCCCACCAACCCCACCCGTTTGTTTGTTTGTTTGTTTGGCCGACGTCAGGAGAGGAGACGGTGCCACCCCTTGCCAGAAAGTCTCTTCGCGATCACCTCTTGTTTTACAGAACATGTTTTTCTTCAGTTTCATCTTCATCTCTGTTTTTTTTTTCCTCTTTTAGAATTTGATCAGTAGATCCTGTCTTTAGTCCTCCCCCCCTCCCTGTTTTTTCATGGTGGCGTCCTGTAAAAGCAATCTCCGAAGGTGGAGGGGAGGAAGGGCGATTTATTTATTTTTTTTATTTGCGGATATGATTATGAAAGATGGGAACCGTCAGATTAAAGCTGAGCTGATGAAAGATAAAGCATCAATCGGCGATCTCTCAGGAGAGGCTGCGAGACATGACATGGTTGTCAAGATGGAGGAATATGGTGACTCATGCCGCGCTAATCTTCCTTTTCCTGGCCAGATTGATCTGACTTTCATATCCATTAGCTGGGCTTTCATAGCCGCTTTAATGAATGGGACAACTATAGACATACTTGGAGAAAAAGGTTGTCTCTTAGAGAGAAAGAAAAGAAAGGAAATACAGAGCTGGTGGCAGTGATGTATAGGTAATACCAAGATCTCGTGGGTGTTTGGTACCTCTGTAAATCCTAGGCAACATGGAGAAAAGTTTCAATGTTTAGCTTATTTTTCAACAAGTTGTTTCGCTCTGAAATGCAGAAACTTCAAACAGCTTCTTAAAATGAATAAAATTACACCCGATCAATGATTTAGTAAAAAAAAAAAAAAAAAGTCAAAAATATTAAAAGATGTTGATTTTTTTTTTCCTTTTTCAAAAATGAGTGTACAATGTTGTTACATTGTTTCTTCATTGCAGTAGTATTATACCTGACATTATTTTGGGATTTCAAAAAATGTCTGACCAGGACGGCACTAAAGAAAGTTTTTAAATGTGTGGTCAGATAGTGATCACTACTAGTCTTAGGTTGAACAACCAAAACTAAAAGCCATTGTAGAATGTCAGGAGTTATTTTCAGGCTGAAGTTGGAAGTAGAGGCAGATACTCAATAGCGGCACACTGGAAAAATAAAAATAAAAAAAGGGCCAAAATTTGAATAAAATAATAAAATCAGAAATTTACACATGGTTGAAGTTCAGTCTTTGTCTTCATAAAACATGGTGGGCACAGAGCTCTTCTGTCCAGTGTCACAGATGCTCCCAACATGGTTATGTTTTATTTTTTTTTAGTAGAACAGACTGTTACTGGAACAACTTCATTGCATCTGTAGTCGTCTACTAAACCAAACCCCAGCAAACGCCAAGTTATATTTGGGAAAGGTTGGACTTATTTCTTGTAGAAAGTTTATGTGGGGATGTTTGATTTATATTCAGCTTTTAGCTCAGAGTTTTTTTTATTATTTTTTTTATGAGGGTGCTTGTGTCTAATGTCTGCGTGCCTTTCTGGGTATATATATATATATATATATATATATATATATATATATATATATATATATATATATAGTGCTTCTGTATTCAGATACCACTACATATGGGTTTAAATAAGGTATCTTTGAATTTTGAACAGTGAACAACTTCAATTAACCTTGATTTTTTTTATGTATTTTGCAATATAATATTTTTTGCATGTTTGTTTTATGTTTTCAAATGATGTAAAGTACTTTGAACTGTCTTGTTGCTGAAAAGGTGCCATGCAAATAAAGTGGCCTTGTGTTGAATGAAGTTGTGCTCTGAAGATGATGCTTCTGAAAAATTTATTTAAAAAATATCAGAAATCAGTCTCATACAAAAGTCTTGGTCATTGAACTGAAATCATTAGTGTCTCCAAGACAACGTATGCTAACTTTGATATTTTACAAAAGATAAAAACAAAACAAATAAAACACTTTAAAGTGGAGATTTTTTTTCAAGACATTAGAAACATTGTCAAATGCTAATATTGCTAGAAAACACAACAGTCAGGTGTTTTCATGTGTTATTTCCACGTTTGTCTCTCTCTTTGTGTCGACTGTTTTCTTGTAAGCATCAAATACGTGTTAAAGAAGTTTTGACTAAAAGGAAAAATTCAAAACACTTTCATAAAACTTGAGCTATCGATGCTTTGGAGGATAATCGACCTGACGCTGCTTTAGCCATGCTCAGGATCATTTTTGAAATGACTAGAAAATAATCTAGAATAGGAGTTCCAACTGGGAAAATAGAAGAGCAAAGAGCCTCGATGTAGAATCCAAAATGACTTCACATACATTAAGTTTACGGAACAAACTATTTACATTCCTGACAGATACACTGAAAAGCCTATTTTACTGAGCATGTTCCTTTTAGCTAGCTAGCTAAGTCATTGGGTTGCATTGCTGACAAGTTGACTGGTTTCCTGATGGACTTCCTGATATCCATTCAAGATCGGACTTCCCACTACCGCGATAACTTGAACGCACTTCCAATGTTTACATCCCTGCCACCTGGTGGCACCGCATAGATACTACAAGGTTTGACATTTTTATTTCATAAACATCAGAAAATATTAAGAACATTGTTCGTAGCACTGTCACCAGCGAGAACTATGGAGGAAGAGCTGATCATCAGTAAAGATTATGGAAAGCAGTCAAACATTAAATGAAGAATTAATCAGGAAGGCAGAAAGCAAAGATGACACAAAGATTGATCATTACTGAAACGATAAATTTTGGGAGGACTCGTTTATAACAGCGACAGACATGAAATACACTACATTAGGATAGTTGAACCTTTTAAAGCAGGCGTTTACAAATCTTCTAAATCACTATATATTCATTTACAATTCTGTGTTCATAATTTGGTAATTGTTCATACATTTGCAAGCCAACTCTCTCTGTTATCAACTATCTCCTGGCTTTTTGCTGTAAATAAAGTACTTACAATTAGCCTGCTGACTGTGTTCCTTAAATACAGTTCATTTAAAATATCCAAAAGCAATTTAAGCCACACCGGATTAATACATTTGATAGTTTCCAATACAATAAGACCTTATTTTATATGGGTCTCTGTAGGATTTGATTTGATTTTTACCTAATTTGAATTGGCTCGGGGTGAACACCCGCCACATTTCCTAAATTGGAGGACAAAATCAAAACATCTGAGCTCCGCATGAGGAGAGGCTGACAAAAGAAGCCAGACAGGAAGGAAAGAACGACAGAATTTAATAAAGTTCAACAAGGCAGAAAGGATTGCCCATTCAGTGAATAGAGATTCTACTTTCTTTTTCTTTTACAACTTCTGCCTACTTAAACACTTTTACACCCCCCCGTCCTTTCATCCGAGCCCGCTTTCACTGGGAGAGGAGTAGCGGGGACACAGAGGGAGATGCTCGTTCCGTTTTTTATTTGAATGTTGACCGAGGACGGCCACCATCTGTGCAAACTGTCAGACTCTATGGTTCTTTTTTGCAGCCATAAATATCCAGACGGAGCTTCCCTTTAAAGATAATTCACACATTGCAATTTATGGTCCCTGCTCTCTCTCTTTCCCTCTCTTTCTTTTTCTTTTTTTTTCTGCCACTGTTTGGGCTTTTATCACTATTCTCTTAAGTTGGCATGAGCAGAAGCACTTTATCATTTGCAGCAAACACAGATTTCTGCCTTTCATCATCATTTCACACCCTTCTCTCTGGCGGTTAGGGTGGCATCTGGGGCTTTTGTTTTTCCTGTGCCTCATCGGAAAGGGAAAAAAAAAAGTCTTCAGTCTTCCCTGGAATGCAGCATACACTTATCTTTTCATGTTTTTTTGTTTTTTTTCTCCCTGCTTTTCCTTTCCGGTCACTTTCACTAAGCTCAAACACAAAAGGGGAGTGGTGAAAATGGGCTAAATGACATTGTTTTCAGTGATATTGACGCTCGGCTCAAAGACAAAAACTGCTGGCTGACTGTTGTCATGTCAATAAGCCATCAGTCGCGCCGCTAACAATAAGTTAATGATTCCCCAGCAGTAATACATTTATGAATAGAGAAGTGTCTCCTTCAGCGCAGTGGGGGTGCCCATTAAAACGGAGCATGAACAAAATAATTGTGATTTGCAGATAAAATCCACTTTAGAATGGGATTCCGACTGAGGAATTGTTGAAAGAGCTGTAATTTTCCACTAAAATGTGACACACACTCACAGGAGCCCCGCTAATCTACTTGAGTGTGTATGCATGCGTGTGTGTTTGGATGTGTGTGACTCATTTGAAGTCTATGGCTGGCATTATGCTCGAATGAAATGATAAAGAGATGCAGTCAGGTGCTGGTTCTTCAAAGTTTAAACCTGTTTTCTTTCTTTAATAAGCTGGTCATAACTCAACTTACAAATAGAACCGGAAAGTAGATTTAAATGGAGTTTGTTTGGTTGCTGATGAAAACGGGAAATGCTGGGGATGGCAGTGGAGAAAAGGAGACATTCAGAAAGTGTAAACTTTTTCCTGTTGAAAAATACTCTGTTCCCCCCTACAGTAAAAAGTTTAAGCAGAAGGTGTTCACTTAGGTCTTGTTGCAGTTCATTTTCTCCTTCATTTTTACTAAATGCTTTCAAAGTTGTAGAGTTTTTCCATCTGTTTTGGGAACACCGTTCTACCCAAGATTAGATACATACTTCATCTTACCTGATCATGTTCATGTCTGCTTTCGAAATTTGTTGAAATTTATATTTGTAGAAGTCATTCTGATGATCTATTTCTTCTTATTACCTGGCTGTTTACTTCTATGTCTAAAAGTTTTTGCTAAAAGTAACCCTACACCACTGAAACCTATTCGTGTTGTCGCCCTACTGCATGGTTTTCATCAACCGCATCCCCACTTATGGAAAAACCTTTTGATGGAACGTATAAGCTAGTATGGCTACCACATCTTCAACTAAGAACTATTTTAAAGGACAAAAGATAAACAGCCTAGTCGCCCTCTATAAACCAGAAGCTGGAATATTTCTCAAGGCAGCAGAACAAAATGATTTCCCCATAGCCATCTCTGAAACGAAGTATGACGAAGCAGAACCGGTGACCACCCTGCTCCCTAAAGCTTCTAACCAGAATCAAGGTCCACTTTAGCTGGATATAAAACGTTTACCTGCAGGCTATGCTACGTGACTGAAATGAGTTTTCTTTTGCCCATTATCACCACCTACCCTCATGTAGCCAGTGTTACACAGATAGACTCCTCAATCAAAAATTGCAAGGAGTTTTGCAAATGAGGAAGCAATCATGAAGACGCTAAGCAGATGGGAAGCTAACAAAGAGTATTATTTTCTGATGTCAGCTTTCATGACAATACCTGGATGTTGTCTTGCTCGGGTAACTAGAATGTGTAACTCACTCACCATAGTGGGGCAGCCATCACCAGTGTGTCATTCAACATTGGACTTTAACCCTTTGAGTCCTAAGTTTCAAATCTCCTCCTGGATATTTTTGCTTATTTTAATTGTACAGAGTTCTTTAAATGTCTTGTCAGTAAATATATTTGCCCATTTATCCATAACAACCAGAACTTTCAATATCTAGCAACTTATTGCTGGATAACCTGCTAGATATCTAGCAATCTGACATCTATTTAAAGAGCGCCCCTCAGATTAATTTCACTCTTTGCTACGGCGGGAGTGAAATTACCGCAATAACCGCATGTTGGCTGGAAAGCGCAACATCTCCCATTTCAGAAACCGTTGATATTTTTCAGATAGCGCAAAGTGTCGCGGAATTACGGTACAGCAAATTTGGCTGTCGTCACCGATATGTTCAGCCCAGAAGTGTTGAGGTAATATCAGGTACATCATTCTCATTCCCTTCTAAAGGTGTCTCTAATTTGAATGTGGGATTTCCCCGTTATGCCACTCAGCGACGTTCCTCGTCTTGGTTTGCTTTGCTCTTATTAATCGTTAACATGTGTTGGGCTTTCATTTGGCCTCTTTACTTGGTGTAAATCTTCAGTCTTTGGTACATTTTATACCCCAAACTGCAATGCATTTTCACTAAGTGCGTGATTTGTTCTTCTCTATTCAAGATCTTTCTGTTCTATACTCCAGTGTAGAGTTTAGCAAAACAACTTAAGATACCAATGAGTTCAAAAGATGAACAGAACTTGATCAGGAAGCTGACTCTTCATCAGTTCACCGTTAAATGTGATTGATGGATGCCTCTTATCTCCAACTTTTGCTGCCCAGAAGTCTTTAACCGAGGCATGGAAGCAGAGGGGTAGCTGCTGCATTTTACTTTCCTTGAGTAATAAAACGTCTAGACACCAACTAACACAAATTTCCCTAAAGAATTAGTGTCATCAGTGTGAGAGCCATGCCCTGTGCTCTGGGGTGTAGTTTGAAATACTGTCTTTCAAATCAATGCTCACCTCTCTTCTCTCCATTTAATTGAACTTTGTGGCCTCCCGTTAAGACCTTTTGTCCAAGACAACAATCAAGCCCTTAGCAGTAATGAAGGTAAATCAAACTTTTTCTTCAAACTGCTGTGGCCCGGTCAGATGTGAAGACATACAGAAAACATTCAGAGGTTTTTCTATGCAGGTTTTCCACGACTAGTTAACTCTTTGTAAAGTTGCATTCTTGAACAAAAAAAAAAGGGCGACCACTAAGGTGAACACCTGAAAGAAAACGTTGATTCCTTATAAGCAGAAAAGACAGTAAACAGCGTCAGCATGCAGCAGCAGAGGCATTGTGAGGTGATTTAGATAATGGCCGTTTTTATTTATCTTACTTTCAACAATTGGCACTTTGGAGAAAAGTCAACCCAAAATGTCTCCATCTATCATGCTAACTGTGTTTCCACTGCAGCGTTATTGACACCATAAATTAAAGGAGTCTCACGTAGGCTACTTGACGGGTTCAAGGCGTCAACAGCAAACTTCTGTCACAGTGGGTGAGTCCCCCCACCAACCCCCGGTCTTTCTCTCTTATTTTTACTTTTATTTTATTTTTTTACGTCCACATTTCTCAGCTATTTGTGCATTTTCATTCTAAGAAGTAGCTACAGGGTTTGATTTTTATGCACACTTAAATGAAAGAAAATGGATCCCATATTTTATGGCGTGTTTTATTTGTCTACACCAGGGGTGGAATGAGAATTTATTTTCTGAGACTTCGGAATATCAATAAATCACATTTATTTGTCAAACTGAAGCCTTCTTCTTCTTCTTGAAGGGCTATGAAGCTGGATATAAAGGTGACTGCTTATCCCTCATGTTTATGTTTGAGGTTTGTTGTTTACAGGAAGGCAGAAGTTTTGTCATCTTTTGTCATCTTACTGTATGAAGGCTTTCATCAACAATTCAGTTCATCCTTTTGTCCACGTTTGTAGGTCTACCGATCAGTCAGAATTGGGGGTTGAAGTTGACCCACCAATACTCGGTAATACCTCTGATACATGTCTGGGAGTATCCAGAAATCCCGTAATGAGAACAAGATCTGAGAAACAGCTGCTGCCTGTGGTCTTCTAGTGTTTGTCTAATTTAACGTATATTTTGATTGGCAGAATCTGGAGCGTAACAACAATAGCTTTGCATCTTGGCAGCCTGCACGAGGACTATGACGGAGATCTTGGCCTGATACAGCAACTTCTGCCGTATTAGGCCGTACATACCCATACTGATGCTGTGTGCAGGTGCATGTCAAAGGTCACAAACGTTTGGATGTAAAACCTCACTGGAATCATTAAGAGAAGTACCAAATCTGCAACATATAGACTGATCAAATGGAGATCTTATGTTAACCCTAGACCGTTTCGGCATTCTAATTTTGTGTTTAAACATTTACATAAAAATAACGACTGTATTGCGAAAGAAGAAATTAAGCTGATCTGATCAAACGTTCATTAGCATTCATTTGTGTGGCGAAGCCTCTTTGTCTTTCAGTTCTGCAGCTTCAGATCAAATCTTTTCCTGTGATTTTGTTCTTTATGAGTAATGACAACAATCAGGAGTCATTTTTGTCCAACTTAGTAAAAAGTTCTGTCTGTATGGGTGAAATGATTGGACTTTAAGAAGACATACGACCTGTTGCAAATCTTTTTGACATATCCTTAAAAAAAGTAATGAACCACAGCAAGATGAGAGCAGACCTGAAAAGTGGAAATCTTGTTAAAAGTGTTATTACACTAAGTCATTAGCATCATCTTAAGCAGAACATTGTTGGGCTAGATTTAAAACACTCTGTGCTTTAAGAACAACTTTGGGATGAAACAAACAAAACCAAAAAAAAAAAAAAAAAAAAAAAAAAAACACAACAGGAAAACGCCACTTTTATGTCCCGGGCCTGGAATCCTCCCTGGTTGCCATGGCTATGAGAGGGTTCGAGAGCATATTAATCATGAGGATTTAGTTTTCCCCCGCTCATTTAAAAAAGACACAGAACCTCTCCTTTATGAAGCTGATAAATCAGCCTCTGTGTGCCGATCATGGGGAAAAAAAAAAAAAAGTCTTCAGGAGCTTCCAGTACTCCTGTGTTAGTGTTGAAGGAAAGACTTCACGTCTCCATGCATTGTGGTAAAAATGTGGAATACAATAATAAATAGAATAATTATTTTATCAAATGTCTTCCTCTTATTGATGAACACTGATGTGTGGAACAGGTCTGCCATGCAGCAGGTTTTATGGCTCATATAATCTCAGAGTTAAAAAAAATAAAAATCACCGTCCAAAGATGCTTTCTATTACTCCATCTTATTGCGTAACCTCCACCTCGGTGAGCATGTGAGGCGCAAACTTGTCTGTTTCGTACCCACAGATTTTACCCATGACAGACAGGGAAGCTGATAAAAATGAGATTATACATAAATAAGTTTCACTCTTCTTCTCCCCCCCCCCCACCACACCCCACTGGTTTTAAGCTGCAATTTTTTCCCTTTTTGTCTTTGGTCAGAGACTGCAGATTGATGACATGGTGACAGAGTGACATTGCATTCTGGGAAGCCAAGGACCAGGACTATAAATCCATGGCGATTCAGCTTTACAATGGCCTACTGTCTAGCCATCAGAGGGGCTGGGAGGCTGTTACTGCAGCTCCCCCGCTGAGCTGCTAGGGTACAACCATTATACGTCGTTCAAGGGGGAAGAACGGTGAAGCGAAGGCGTCGGGGCCCAAACAACCCAGGACGCTAATGAATTATGAAAAACTAATAGAATTAAAAGGAGGAAGGGGAAAGAGTGATTTCTTTGACGGAGGTGGTGGTGGGGGGTGGGGGGGGTAATTTCCCACACTCTTTACAGGCTGCCGTTCTTTTCACGTAGATCTGTCAAATCTGCTGTATTAGAAAGCAAATAAAGCAGTCGGACAAACAAACTGCGAGTTCCTGACTGACCTCAGAGAAGCAGCTGCGTTGTGGGGACGGCTCAGCTTCTATTATGGGATCAGTCTGCAGACGATTCCGTCTCGGCTCATTACTTTACCGTGTTTTTTTTTTTGTTTTTTTTTTAAATCAAAACTAAAACATTTCAGACTAAACGAGATACATTTTCAGAAGTGATTCTTAAAGTGATCTTTTGCTTGTCAGCATTGATGTGAGGAAGTTTCTGGAGGCTTCAGCTCTCGATCCGTTTGCTCGCTAAGCCTGGGCTGATGTGAGATTCTCACGGTATCATAACCTTGAGGAAAAGTATATATAGATAAAAAATTATGAGTGAAAAATGTGAAACATGACTGAAATGAATTGGAAGTAAGTAAACAAATAAATAAATGAAATATTTAAAAGAGATAAGCAACAATTATTCCTACCAAGGCAAAAACAAATACTTGAAAATGCCAAGTGTTACAGTTTCAATAGTCCTTTTTTGGAAATAAAATTATCACCTACTTAATGTGAAAGAGCTTCTTAAGTAAATCTCCTTGTGTAGAACATTTTACATATTTTTTTTACTGTTTTTTTCCCCCGTCTTTTTCTTCTAAACAAACAGAGCCGCGATGAGTGGCAGCCTTTTAGTTTCCGTGCCAAGGTCGCGTTTGTCACAATTGGAAATATTTCCTCCCAAAAATCGACTTGTAAGCACATTGAAGGTGCAGTGGCCTCCTGTCAGCCAGAGCAGCAGCAGTGAGGAGCACAGAGGTCTGGGAGAAGCCAGACTTTCACTAACATCTGACTGAAATGAGTTTAAACAGAAAGAACGGCGGCAATAGAACATTTTTGCGGTTTCGTAGCAGTGCTTAAGACATCGGTTTGAACAGGAAATATTTTTCATCAACAGACAAATGTAATAAAATGCTTTAATACAGTAATGCAAGTCTAAAAAAGTACTTCATTGTGGTCACATCATCTCACAAATGAGAAGTAAAAAACATTTTTTGGTATTCCTAATAAACCCTAGAAATGAATTAAGTGAAACATTTTTGTATTTCATCCTTTACCCTTAATGTCTATGAAGTTTGATTTTTTTTACTTTTATTTTATTGACTTTCAGTTTCCTTAGGGAATAAATGTGAAATGACAGAAGCCTTCTGCACTTTGACCCTCTTCAAAATGGGAAAGACAACAAAATGTGCCATTTGCATAAGGTAGATAACATGAAGCATAATAATAGTAAAAAAAAAAAAAAAAATATATATATATATATATATATATATATATATATATATATATATATATATATATATATATATATATATAATTGATCTTTAACTGCATTATAAACCAGTCTACTGGGTCAATCAGGAAAAAAGTCCGCAAGAAATACATTTCTGATTTTCTGAAAGTGAAAGTTGGTGAAAGTTTAGCTAGAGAGCAGTGATAAGAGCAAAATACAGGAAACAACCTGGGATGCAACAATTAAATAGATTAAACTATTTCAGAAGAATTGCTCCAGATTGTATTTTCATGAGGAAAACCTACTAATTGCCACAATTTAACCAGTCTTCAATTCTTCAATTATTTTAGGAAATTCTGACAAAATGTTGCAAATGTGTTTTATTGTTTATTTTATTTGTAAGGAATGTGTGGAATGCTTTGACATTTTGGTTCCTGGAAAAGGTTTAAGCATTTAATGTTTTGGAGGCATCTGCAAAATTCATTTAGATTCATTTCACTGATGTTAGGTTTTAGCTGCGCATCAAAATCCCTGTTTTAGACGCTAAACCATTTTTAAAAACTACAATTCCTCAGGCTGACAACATAACAAAATGTTTTATTTTTAAATACCAAAAAAATCAGAAAAAGCTGAATGTCTAAAAAAAAAAAAAAAAGAAAAAATAGGGCTCATTTCCGCCATGCAAAGTTTTGCCAGGAGTTTTTCATTTTCTGACAGCATAACTAGACTTAAAGTGCATCTTTTCCAGTAATCCAAGACAATTTGACTGAAAAACAAAACAAAACAAACAAAAAAAATCAATTCCATGAATAATTTATATATATATATACACACACACACACACACATATATGTATATATGTGTATGTATTGTAAGGTATGAATATATTTTTTGAAAACTGGCATTAAAAATCTGTGCAGATTTTTATGATCTAAAATTTATTGCATCTTTCGGATATTTAAATCCATCCCAAAAGTTGTCATATTTAGTTAATTAATTTATCAATATTCTTGAAATTTTTTTTTTTCTCTAAAACTTGTAGCCTGTAGCCAGTTTTCTGTAGACGATTATCTTCTTTGTCATAAATTACAAATCAACATTCATAATTTCACCGTTTTAGGAAGATTAAAAACTGAATACAATGGATCCAATGACATCTGTCGACAGGATGTTGAATTATCCAAGGGACACATTAGATCATGATGAACACGCCGAGACGTGCTTAATTTTATAACAATGATGTTTTTCAGCTCGGACTGTTTCTGAATTGCACGGCAAACGTATCCCAAAGTGGCACCGGTCCCATTCGAGTTTTCCGAACAACCGAACGTCCTCCGTTTCGGGAAAACGTCAGGCATACGTTCTCCAAGTGCAAAAGAAAAAAAAAAGAAGAAGAAGAAACCCCACAAACACGTCCCCGCTGCACAGTGACCGCAGAAGTCGAAGGAACGGCCTCCGCGCGGGCTTGCCGGTGTGGTCTGTGTGAAGCCATTCCTAAGCTAACTTGACTAAAATACTGTAAAAAGCAGTAAATTCCAGCCGGGCTAAAACTAACCGACATGTTTCCCCTCATGAATAAAATGCGCACAATCATCATCGAGTGGAAAATATTTGACTCTTATTTGATCACCACAGAGAGGCTCTTGGTAAATTTGGCCCAGTAATGGGAGCCATGCCTCCTTCCCTCACTGTAGTGACGAGGGGCTGAAAAAGCAGCTCCACTGTACCGACCCCCGCCTCCCTACGCCTCCCCCTCCACCCCCACTTTGTGTTCTCAGGCCTGCAGCACTTGTCATCTCCCCAGTGGCAGCTTAGATCCTCCAATTTTAGGTTAATTAATCAAAAATGATTTCTTTTCTCATTAGCCATGCAGTTGGTTTGCAATCTGCGAAATCGATGTTTTACAGATGTTTCCCTGGGTTTTGTTTTTCAAGCCGGTGCTGATTTTTATTGGATATAGATTTAAGAGGGTGCTGAGGGATTGAAAGTTAACTCAGCCACACAAAATCACACACATATGCAGCCACAGCCACAACAAGTGCTCATTATTAATAGTCGCATGCTCACAGCAACACGAGCTGCAATAAAGTAGATTAAAAAAAAAATTAAAAATAAAAACACGGAAAGAAATCTCACGTTTTGGCTCTGCTGCTCAATAACTCATCAATAACTTTTCTTCCCAACATTAATTTTTCACCTTACGGATCACGGCGCTGTCTCGCTCTGGCTCGGGGTTCTCCTGAAACCCGTTTGGTCGTTGCCAAACCCACGGAGGTTGGAGCCCCACACACACATACACGCACACACGCACACACACACACACACACTTACACTCTCTCTGGGTAGCGCTCTTTAATCACGTAACGGCTTCTTGTTCTAGTTCCTGCTGGTTGTAAACAAATGTAATGTTGCATTTCCTGTCGTCTAGACATAACAACAAACCTGGCACGGGGCAAACAGTGGAGCGACTTGTGGTTGTTAAGGAGTGGCTGGCACGAGTCGCCCAGCCGGGGCATGTGAGGTGTAAACGAAGAAGCAACGGAGACGGGAACAGCGGAGGTGTCGGGGCGTCGCACGGCGAGCCTCTCTGATGTTCTGGATCACTGGGTGAGGTCAGATTTCTACCGCCGAGGTATTTTTTTATGTTTTAATTTGAAATTCGGACTGAGTTTCTACTCTTCTCTTTATCTTTATCTCCAGTTTGTAGAACCGATTTGCACTGATTCACAACCACAGTGTTACGGATGGGAGGAGTATTAATATTTATACCGTTTGGGCTTTTCTTCAGTGTTTTTTTTTTAATGCAAAAAAATGTGAGCCATGAATTTAGTGTAACTTAAAAAAAAACAAAACATCTAAATAACTAAAGTTTCAAGTTGAGTCAAGTAACAAGAGCTTTACATCATAAAAACATAATGCAGTAGCCAATTATGGAATAAAGAGATAAACATTGAATTTTGTCAAATGCCATCATCAAAATCATCAAACTAATACACATCAGACATATTGATTAATGATCCAGTTATTATGTATCAAAATCAATTCTAAACAGGTGGGCATACAGCCTTGATTTAAAGGAGCTCAGTGTTTCGGCTGTTTTGCAGTTTTCTGGAAGTTTGTTCCAGACCTGAGTTGCAAAGAAGCTGCTTCTCCATGTTTGCTTTTAAAACCAGGAGATGTGATTGGTCTAGAAAGTTGATGCAACAACAGCAGTTCTTTAATGCATTTTGGTGCTAAGCCATTCAGCGACTTATAAACAAGCAAAAGTATTTTAAAGACTATTCTCTGAGCAACAGGGAGGCAGTGCAAGGAGTCAAATTAATGCAGAGTAATCAATTACCTTCATAAAAGTTTTAATAGTAGATTTTTTTTAATACAAGTAAGAATCTGTCTGTCTTGTAAGTGCTTGTTAGAGAACACTAGAGGTGTAGATGAACAATAGGTCAGAGAGAAGGTTGTGGAGAAATTTAAAGCAGAGTTATGTTACGAAACAATGCTACATGCTTTGTTCAAATCCATCATCTTAAAATTATAGATTTAAATAAACATAACCTAGGCGATGTTAAACAAATAAGGCAAAGAGGTCAATAAGAGAAGGAGCCAAGAGCCTCATGACGACTATCAGCAACGCATTCCATAACTGGCCTCAATGAAAACAGGCAACACTAAAAGAAAGCTGTAAAAATC
Source organism: Poecilia mexicana (assembly GCF_051168715.1). NCBI lineage: Eukaryota > Metazoa > Chordata > Actinopteri > Cyprinodontiformes > Poeciliidae > Poecilia > Poecilia mexicana. Next base: position 26,233,680 of record NW_028263385.1, on the reverse strand, counting down.
CCATTTGGTGACAAACATGTGGAGGAGGGTGCAATGGTCCATCAAAAATGCTTAAAAAATAAAAAAACACCCTGAACAATCCATACGCATTGTGAAACATGGTGGTGGCATCATGCTGTGGGAATGATTTTTTATTTATTTATTTTTTCTGCAGGGCCAACGGGGTAAGTTCCATGAGAACAGGCCTAAAACCTAGAAAGAGTTGCAAGTGATTAGATCAAAGCTAATTCGAATGTCAGGATGGCCCAGTCAAAGTCCAGGGCTAAACTCAGCTGAGAACCAATGAAGTTATCTGACATATTACATTTGCAAAAGGTTTCTATCCAATCTGATGGAGTTCGAAGCATTTTGTAAAGAAAAAAATGGACAAAAATTTAGGCCTGTTGACATGCAAAGCTGGTTGTGACATAACTCCAGTGATATTTAGCTTTAATGCTGATGAAAGAGAGTTCTATCTTTAAAAAAAAGCTCTACTTTGTTGCTCCTTCAAAAAAAACCAAAAAAAAAAACCCTGTGAAACATGTAGAAGTTTGTGGCTGGAATATGAGAACAATGTGTAAAGGTTTACGGGGTATGAAGACTATAGATTTTTAATCGCTCCTTCAATTAAGTGTTTCCAAGTGTTAAAAATGTTTCTTCTCTCAAAATTTCTGGACCCACCAACATGCCCACTGTGCCATCTGGGACGCAGTTGTTCTGTCTTTTCGCAGCATATGGCAGCTCGTGTGTGTTTGTGTGTGTGTGCGTGTGTGTGTGTGTGTGCGTGTGAGCGTTCCTTGCGCTGCATTTCTACTTGTGTGCGCTGCTCCCCGCCCACCGTTCCACTCAACTACACAGGAAAAAGAAGATGAAGCAGAGGAGCAAAGGAGCCCAAACAGAAATTATTATTGATTTAATCACATAATCAGCTCCAAACACTTCAGGCCAAGATAACAAATCCATAATAGCCTCCACATATAACCACCCTTACAAATTTACCATCAAAGCCCTCCGCGCGCAAACTGCAAACACAGGAACCGGGGGTCACCTTCAGTCGCCGGCAAAATATTGACTCTCCTAATGCTTGTATATGTTTTTGATTTGGGCGTTATCAATCACTGATAAGGGCCTCGCGTCTCTAAAACATAACTCCTGTGGCGGCGGAGGATTACGGCGTCACTTTTCTTGTCATAATCTGAGAATATCTGTTCAGAAAAGACGAGATGTGAGGAAAAAGAAAAAAAAAATCAATGCGGCTCGACGGCGGACATTTCCCACTGTGGACGGTCTAGTGGTGTGTTGACATGACGTACAGGAGCTTCACTCATCAGATGAAAGATCAGGTTTTGTGAAGAGATTTAATGGGGAGGGAGAAGGGATTTTTGATATTTGTTGGTTTAAGAACTTCCTATCTTCCACTTTGTTGTGTTGCCATTGTGTCTTTAACAATGAAAAATAACAACATCTGATTTCATTCAAGCGCAACAAAAATCCCAATTCTGTTTGAATTAATGAATGTGGACCTAAGACTAAACATAGCAACAAAAGCCTTTGTTTCAGTTTCTTTGTGTATTTTTTGCTTACTTTCTACCAAAACATAATTAAATAAATGAATTATTAGAAACACAAAAAACACAGTTGGAGTGACATTAATTAAATTAATAGCTTCATGAAACAAAAGTCCTGTTTTTTTGTCCCTAATTTGTTGTCAAAAGTAAAATAAAACTTGAAAAAATACTTTTTTTTCTTTTTACCTTGAATGCAGCTTTAGAAATCCCCAAAACTGCAGCAAACGTACTTAACCAAAATATTTCACAATGTCTACGTCTGCCCGTTTCCCACTGTTTAAATAAAGTAATCCTACAGCAGCTTCAGGTTAATTTGCCCCACTTCGTTCCCCCCTTCAGTGCCCACGTGTCGCCATTTCCTTCCTTCGTTCCTCCGTTCCCTACCATACTGTTCCCCTACTATTCCATGTCAGTTCATTTGATAGTTAAGGAATTTGGGTAAATACTAGAGAGAAGTAACCAGTTCTCATTCATAAATTAATTTTATTATGAAGCCACCTTTTATTTGTTGATTGTAGATTTGATCGCTTTTAACTCTTACGAAACAGCCTGTGATCGCCAGAATGTGACTTGTTAGTGTTACAGAATCAATCATTTTGAGTTGCTGCTAGATGTCTGATAAAGTCGACTATTAATAAATTAAGTGTTAAAGAAAGTTTCCCATGTTTTAATCATTCACGTTGCATATTGAGTAACTGGTTCAACAAACGAGCAGTATTGTCTGCTTGTATTGGAAAAACAAAAATTCCCATTCTGCGATTTGCGTTAACCGTGGTTTTTGAGGTTGTTCATTAAGGCGCTTGCCCAGAGCGGCACAGGAGTAGGGGAAGCACAAGCACCACATAAAATATCGTCAGACGAATCCCTTAAGTTTTCTGGAAGGCTGTCTCATTTTATGTGGAGATTAACTGCATGTGACCTCCGCCGCATAACTTCCTGCGTATTCATTGGTTGTTGGTGCGGCAGAAGGCGTTCGCCCAGCGCGCCATTCATTCAAGTATCACCACTGTCTCCAGGAGAATTCAATTATAAAACTATAATTCATAACTACTGTATCTGCCGATGTCCTGGTTTCTACATTTTTAAGGACAATAGAAGAAAAAAACATTCTGTAAATGATAAACTAACAATAAGAAATAGTCAATGCTTGCCTTAAATATTTGCTATAGTGTTTTGCTCCCCGTTTAGCCCCTCACCACCTTCTTTGTTGACATCCAACAATAAATCTGCTTTAGATCTTGACGCTCTCTCAACATTCATATCTTAAAGCATCTATCCATTCGCTTGCCTATCCTTGTCCATCCAGCCTGCGGCTATGGAAGCCTAATTGTTTACCAAAGGGTTGCGGCTCATTTGCTCCTGGAGATTGGGCCTAATTAACACTAACTTGTCTGAACACCGAGAAGCGCTGTCCACTCCACTTTAATCTAATCTGTACTCTTTCAAAAAATAATGAGATCATTTACACCTCATTAACGAACAATGTAATGTCCGCGCATTAATCATAATGATTGCTTATCATTTCACTTTGCAATATTATCTCCTCTAATGAAACTGTTCACACAACTGCCAAGAGGGCCTTAATTGGTCGTGTGAAATCACAGAGCGCCCAGCAGCTTGCTGCAACGTGTGTGAAGTTCTAATTTGCATGGAAGGCGGAGGGAGGGGATACGGGAGGTGGGCACGAGAGGGGATGGTATCACTTTGGAATGCACATAACGGCGCATGAAAAGGCAGGATAAGGGGGTTTTTGATTTCTTGTAGAAGGAAAGTAATGTGGTTTTTGACAACAAAAAAAGAAATCGAAAAAGTCTCACAAGAATGTAAACGGTTCATCCTGCAGCAAGACAAAGACCTTGAACATCACTAGCCACAGCTGCAAATTAATGGTTTAGATCAAAGAATGTTCATGTGCTCGAATGACCCAATTAAAGTTCGGACCTAAATCCAATTAAGAATCTGTGACACAACTTGGGAAAAAAAGTGATTCTAACAGACATTTTGCATCAGGTCTGACTCAGTTTGAGCCATTTTGCAAAAAGGGATGATAAAAAACATAAAAATTAGATAGATCGATAGATAGATAGATAGATAGATAGATAGATAGATAGATAGATAGATAGATAGATAGATAGATAGATAGATAGATAGATAGATAGATAGATAGTCTCTAATTGCAAAGCAAGAAGACACATATCCCAAAACACTTAAAGCTGTAATTGCAGCAAAATTTAATGACTCAGAAGGGATGGAAGCAAATGAACACCACCCATCCGGTTGTAACTTTACTGCAATCTAATTTTACTTAGTGACATACACATTAGTTTTATTAAGAGCAGCTTATGTGATATTTTGTAATACAAAGATTTATTCAAGAGATATTGTCAGTCAAAGGCTACATTTCCTATGATTCTTTACAGTCAAAACACAGAAGAGAAGTAGTTAAGATTTGCTAAGGAAAAAACAGGGAGTCAAAGTTCACTTTTTTGTTGCTGATGTTTAAACTTTTCTTCCCCTTTTTCTGCTCTACACCACTTGAAGTTTTACATCCTGCTTTTTTTTTTTTTTTTTTTTGGTAAAGTGAATTTGCAGCAACATATCCCTTTTTTTTTTCTTCAACAAATTCGCAGCCATACAATGATCTGAAAATGTCCAGGAACACAGCAAAAAGTTTGTGGCTGGCGTGTGACGAGACGGGGAAACCAGTTCAAAGGCCGTGCATACTTCCGCGAAGCACTGTAGACTGAAAATTTAAAACGACTCCTGGTCATGGATCTTTTTGGCATAAGATCCATGCCAGTGGTGGATGTGATTACTCAGATGATGTGGCATCCAGAGTGATCCCAGATTTATGCAGCCGCCTTGAAGCCAAAACAAGAAAACCCATCCAATATTCCAGTTCTTGCTTTGCTACTTCCTCTTTCTCACTGTATATGCAGCCACCTGGTCACCCCCCCCCCAGGCCCCTGGGAGCTTGATCTCCGGTGGGGTATTCTAATACCAGTTAGAATATATTAACCCGCCATAGTGTGTGGACCACCTAAAGAGGCCATGCTTGACTGGGGGAAGGAGAGCTCAGACTGCTCTGTGCCACAGCTCCTCAGGCTCAGGAAGGCTTAAGTATGGATGTCATTTACTCTGTCTCCCTGGTCAGAATGGCTAGCTGCTAATTGTGGCCCCTGGTCTGTGAGTTGAGCTTGTGTAGCCTAGGAAAAAGAAAAAAAAGGTTTGCCTAAATTGAAATCTTATAGCGTGTCTGGGAGTTGGGGCAACTTCTTACCAGTCCATAAGGTTTTAAGACATGGTCATAAATCCCTCTGGAGTAATCTCGTCAACCATGCAGACGTTATTTTTCCTGTTGACCACACCAGAATCTGTGAGTCTTTCTTCTTTTTTTTTCATTACAGTTTTCTTTTTAGCATGATTTTTACAGAAGTGCATAAAAACATTGTGACCTGCCAGATTCCAGGAGCGCATGTCAGTGGCAATAAAGCTAGTAAAGGTCAAATAGTTGAAGTTTTTTCATAGTGATCTGACAATGCAATTTAAAAATTTCTAACTCAACACATTTTTCCTTTTATGGCATTAGATTGAGTTTGTTTCTTCACCTTTACAAATTAGTTTGACTGAAAATATTAAAATATGGAATATGTCTACCTTGTGTAGTTCAAGTTTGGTTTCCTTCAATTCACAGCTCCAACATGAAGTAGTTCTGGTTTTCCTAATCTAAGTTTTAAGAAAACAAACTGTAGATCATGCAGCTAAATAATCAGCTGATGCCATCATGGAGCATCAGGAACCTGGTTGATCCCCTTTAGTTGGACCTGAGCAACGAAAGCACTGCAGAGGTCTATTCTGTATTTTTTATTATTGTTCTGGCAAATGAACTGGACAACAAAACAAAAACAAACAAACATGTTTTGTCTCCGACTAAAAGAGCCGCAGACATAAATCCTTGGTTGGGTCCTCCTCAGGTCCCAAACAAAATTCTATTGTCAAATTCTGACATCATCCAAGCCCAACTTCCCGACAATAAGAAATGTACATGTTTTACTTTGAAAAGTCCATCTTTGACCCACTTAACAAAACAAAACAAAACAAAAAACTAGCCCCATGCAACACCTTGACAAAGGATTATAAAATCTTGTAGATAAATCTACAAAAACAATCTCTTGGAGCCATGGTTCAATCCCAGAGGAAGTCAGCCATTTTGGATTAAAGTGATCATTTTACGTACATATCTCAGCAAACTCCTCCTACAGCTTTCCACTTTGAGTCTTCAAAATGAGTCAGTAAAGTGTTCGGGTATTGGAGATCAAGTTATCAAAAGCTATTTGCTGCATCAAAGCATGTGGGTGTGACCAATCTTCAGAGTCTGACTTCTTGAAGCCGAAGGTGTGATAACTTAAAAGACACAAGGTCAGAGTTTTACCAAATGTGATGTGTTTGGTGAAGCTCTGATCTTCATCATCAAACTAATCTTAGAATCAGACAGACATAAGCAGAGCAAATATGATGGGTATTGTTTAAATCATGGCTTCCTTACTTGAAAGAAAAAGAAAAGCCATTCAAACCAACCTGAGTTTGTGTGAAAATGTAATCTCCCATGAAATCTAATCACTAGTTTTGTGGCTTTTGGCAGGAACGACTGACATCGAGTGTTCTCAGTAACTAGCAATCAGTCGTTTACGTCTCTGTCGAGGAATCTTAACCATTCAGATGTGGACTTGCAGGATTACTGTCCCTGCTGAGCAACTCGAGTGGACTTGATGGCTGGATAATTTTCTTTTTGGAGAGCAGAAGTCACGGTTCCATCAATGATCGGAAACATTTAAGAATGAGCACGGGGTGGGGGGAAGAAGCAAAAACAGAAGACATCTATAAAAGGGGAAATGCTTTTCCACAGCTCAGTCAGCACACACAAACAGCAGTTACAGGCCCCATCCTTTCAGAGGAGATGTGTGACTCATTTATTCAGAAAGAAGCTAAAGTTTGTCCTAAAAGTTTCTCATCTCTGAGCTTTTGTTCCCTCCAAATGTTTAATGGCACGAGAATTGCTCTTGAATTAGGTTTGTGTAAAAACGGTGTGATTAACCTCCTGGTTTTGGTTGCTTTACTCATTGTTCAAATGTAGTTCTTTGAGGCTTGTTTATTTTCTGTAAATAAAGATTTGTCTATTTTTTTATAATGAACCATAAAAAAATATAAATTTTAGTCTTTTGGTATTTTAGGAAACTAAATAATATCAGTAGCTGTGTTTCCATTATAAATGTGCACAAAACTTTACGAGTATTCTGCTAATGATGAAAGAAAAGAAAAAACTATTTTGCAATTGTGGTCCATTAAATTGGAGGCACAATCAAAGTCACACATGAGTAGGTTCTGCTCATGCGGCAAGTCATTAAAAATCATGCCACGCCATGATCCTCCAACTACTTCCTGTTGTCGTCTTCTTCGTGGTTTGAGCCAGCAGTAACATCCGGTTGTTGATCATGTGACTCGTGTGATCCAAAACAATGTTACCATTGCAGTTTTCTGGAATAAACCAATTTTAATACAGCCAAAAAAAAACATTTCTTTCTGGATTCTTTTTAATCAAAAAGTTTTTTTTTTTTTTTTTTTTTTTTTTTTTTTGTGAAATCGGCATGTTTACATTAAGCAAGTTTATTTTCTGAATATCAAATTTCGCTGATACACGGCCAATGGAAACATAGTTATATTGACCCAACTCATTTTGTCTTTAATTGGTCTTAAATGTGATCCTGTGATCCACAATGAGCTATTTAAGGATGTAAATCCAAGATGAAAAGACAAGTTTAGGATGTCAAAGACATTTGTTGCCACAGCTATGCCTCGGTATAATCCTCTCCCATCAGCGATCCCCCATCATAACCACTTGTCTCCTTGTCTTCTCCTCGTTGTAAAGCGAGCTGTCAGTTCCTCTCTGGATTATTGAAGGCTCTGGTTAACCGCCGTATGACTGAGTCAAGCGCCTGGGCTGCCATAACCACGTGCTGATATGATTTATTCTCTCCCTTGAGGAACCTCCTAATGAACAGAGATGTATGCTCAGCATCCCCCCGTACAAGTAACCCTTGGCGTGCTCTGAGGACACGGCCGTGCTGTAATATGATAAGTACCATGTCGATAGGCTGTATGATATGCTAATCATACTAAAACACGGCGCCTCGGGCTCTCCCCGTGTTTATTTATGAAGGGTTGACCTGAGGGAGAGCGGTAATCGGCTTTTCTCTGAACTCTGCAACCCTGGGAGCCCAGGGAACCGCCAATCACACACATCTGAGTCCCATAATTCCCCCACCTCTCTTTTCTTTTTTTCCCCCCCCCTTTTCCCCTGTTCGCCCCCACACCCCACACCAACCCCACGCCTTCAACTTCAGCTGAAACGGTAGATTTATGCAAGCAGCACTGACTGCACATTTTCCTTCCCCCATTTGTCCAGGGCACATGTCAAGCGCTAACATCATTTAACTAATTATTAATTGAGACTGACATAAACAAGCTGTCACCGGCCTGAAGACTTCAGCATGTTCGGACCGCAGCAAACATGGCACCTTAGTGTAATGTAACTGATTCAAATATGGAGCACCACTAAAAAAAAAGAAGTATTCACAGTCTTGAAATTGTGTTTGTCTTATTAGAGCCCTCTTCAGTGGATTTCATTAACTTTTTAGTTTTACTATTAAAGCAAAATGGAGTGTTTTAGTCAGATGAGAACAAAAACTAAACTTTTTGTGCCAAATACATGTTACCCTGACCACACACCGTCCCCACAGTAAAACCCGGTGGTGGAGTTATGATGCTGTGGGGTTCTTTACTGCAGGAAGGAACAGGAAGCAGTTCAGAGTTGACAGAAAGGCGGATGTAGCAAAGTTTAAACAATCCTGGAAGAAAATCTCTTCAGATTAGGGCAGAGATGAATATTCTCAAAAACAGTCACAATGATTTGGATTAAAGCACGTAGAAGATTCACTTAGCATATAGATCTAATTTTAGATTTTTTAAGGGGCAGTATTATGCATTTTTTAGCCACATAGTTTCAATTTATAGCACAATCAAGGAATTATGTTACTTTCAGCTCTTCTGAAAATACTGTATATATGAAATATGTTAAAATAAATTTGACTTCACAACTTAATGCCCTGAAATTGGGCCTCTGTCTCTTTAAGAAAGTCCTGCTCTTCCTGTCACTCCGCCTTCAGCTCGTCATCACTTCAACATTCCTCTGTTAATGTTTACAAATATTCATCGGAGCACTGGAATGAGAAATAGTTCATATAATGAGCTGAGCAGATGTGCAGTTCCACCAGGTGTTTGCTAATTGCTGCTGCTAGTTTGAAGGAGCTGAGTGGAGCTCTGGGGATGTTTTGATGAAGAACAAACATTATGGCATGATGTAAGGCTGAAACAAGTAGATTTTACATAATACTGTCCCTTTAACATAAGATAAAAGCAAATTTGCGTATCAGTTAAATTTCACTCTTGTGAAATTGTTGCTTTTCACGAGCAAGAACATTTTTTTTAAGAAAAAGTGTCAAATTATTCAGTCTTTAGATGTGCTCAGCTGCTTGAGACATGACACAAAATACTTGCAGCTTTTGTGAGTTTTTTTTTTTTATTACTTTTAAATTCGGTTTGTCTAGATTAAAATCAATCATTTCATGTTCATGGTACATAAACACTCTGAACTAAGTCCACAGCTTCAACCTGATGTAATTATCATTAATTTGTGATATTCTCTTTCAGAAATGTTGAAAGTATATACACCATGATGATTTATCACATTAACATGGCGGTTGTGCTATTGCCTGGCAGCTGTTTTATTCTCTTCTGTTAATAATACTCACAGAAACTGAATTTTACAAAAGAGTTTCCAAAACAGCTGCTGTCAGTCAAATATTTTTAACATCGTCATTGAAAGAAAAACAAGTTTGAAATTTTGACTTCATTTGTAACTGTGGGCACTTCTAAACACCAACATGTTCCTTCATAATAAAATCCTGACTCTGTTTGGGCTCATTAGCAGATAAACCTATAGTCATATAATATAATTAACTGAACGCAGCTGCAGTTCTCTGGTTCTCTTTTCTCCACCCAGAAATACTAAAATTGGGGTGTTAAAAAAAAAAAAAAAGATTAAGTTTAAGATGGAAAACCCCGCGTGCATGACCCAGCTGTCAGCGAGAATGTTGTAGCCGTTTATCCTTATAAATATCCAAAGTTTGTCCAGATTGTAAATCTTTCGTTCTACCCTTTTAAAAAAACAAACAAAAAAACAAATATATTTTAAGCTGCGCCCCCTTCATGTAAGAAAAAAATAGACAATTCTTTATGTAAAAAAAAAAAAGTAAATAAAAGGTGATTCTACACAGCATTAACTCAAACTAGGGGTGTTTTTACTTGGAAACATTCTAAAATGTATTTGTCTGTCCAGTTGATATCTTTGCAATACTTTGTGTTTATTGAATAAAATCCCACTGAAATACAACAAAGTTTGTAGTACTGTAGAAATTTGTAGAAATTGTGGATCTGAAACACCATAGGAGTGCACGGTAATGACTGTTTTGCTAAAAATCGCTTCGGATGTGGTCATTTAATTTAAACACTAAATGTATTATCCTTAAAAAGAGCAACAAAAAAAAAACATCCTTCTAAGTTTCTTTCCCTCCAGGTTTCCTGGTCTTCGCTACGGTTTGGCATGCCTTACTGCTCTTCAGTAAGTGCAAACACTGCCCTGTACAAATATTGTAAGCAAGACAGACAAATGGATCCATAAAGTATGAAGGTTATGGCTGACGGTAATAAAGTTTTATTTTCCTGACACTTGCCTTTCAATAACCTCATTCTTTCATACCGTCTTAGTTTCAAACTATTAGGGAAAAAAAAAAGTGCAAATAAGTTGCGGGGAGGGGCGTAAATCAGAGCGCGCAGAGCTTTGCATCTGTGAGCTGGGAAACAAAGGTTTGTTTGTGTGCCTCAATCACTCTTGCTCATGAAAGCAGACACTTAGTTGGGAAAAAAAATCCTCTCTTGCCTTCTTTCTCTCTCCCTCTCTTACTCTTTTTTTTCTTCTTTTTTTTTTCAGGGAAACACTCTAAACCAACATCCTGGGTATAAATTTGCAAAACGCAATACAGGGCTGATTGTGTGTCGAGTGGATGCGAGGTGCATACGAATAGACCCCGGACCCCTTCCTCTCTCCTCCAAGTAGTACTACTAGTTCCCTGTACTGCACACATGCACACACACACGCACACACACGCACACACACCAAACCCTCCACTTTCTGTTCGTTCTCATGCAGCCGATGGAAATAAAGAAGAGAAAACTCAGTTTTTTTTCCCTGGTTTTCTCGACTCAGTCGTGTTGGGTTACTTCATTCTGACGATGCTTTTCAGCTTTATCCACAACAAGATGTTAAGGGACTTGTATAATTTTTTTTTTAACTTTATTTCTTTCTTTTGTCCCCACACGTTTCAAACGACTAGCTGACACAAAAATAAATCTGTGGAAATACTTTTAAAGTCTCTAGTGTGTATAAATCTACAGTTCTACTGGTCGTCTCCGACTCTCGATGGCTAATTTGAGGCGATCACAATGAAGTTTTAGGTACAGTGTGCTCTGCCATAGTAAAAGCTAAGGCTGGAAGACTTTGAATAGAGAGACTGAGAACAAGTGAAGACTTGGCACCGTCTCCAGGTCTGCTTGAACCCCCTTCCCTCACCCCCTCGAAGCCGAGCCCCTCAGCACCAGGTGTTCCCCTTGCATTCAAATGATACTCTTATTCATACACTGCTCCAACTGCAGTATTACACTCAGAATTTGCAACTGAATGCTGATATAATCCCGCAAATATATGTCTCCATTAAAAAGTAGCCCATTTAAAGGAACAAGGCAGCCTTTGTGAGAAGCTTTATGTATATTTATCAAGGCGTTACAGGGAACTAGGGGTGAGGGGCTGAGGAAAAAAATGGGTATGGAGGGGTGGGTGGGGGAGCGGTGGAGACTTTCCAACTGTTTACATGTTAATTTCAAACTTAACAGCCCTTGTCATGGAACCATTTATACACTGAATGCTAATCAATTTCTTGTCCTTTTTGTTATCTCTGGTTTTTGCAGACACTTGACTCTTGATGGAAAAATGCTAATTACTGCGAGCGTGGAAAGTTTTCCGGCAAAATTCTCCTGCGACGTGTCACGTGTTGCGCTTGGCCAACCTGACATGATGGACTCTTACTAAAAGCTCTTCTGTTAATTTTTTTTTTTTAATTACACAACCTAAATATTAATTTTTTATGTTTATGTTGTAGAATAGTAAAAAAATAAAAATGCATGTGCAGGCAAGAAAAATGAAAAATAATCAACTTAAATAAATTTTACTTAGTTTTAACAGTAAATGCATGCAAGGATAAACTGACATTATGGAGAAAATGCTCCTAAACAAAAATCCAAGACAAAATATTTATCATAATAAAATACAAACTAAATTTAAGTCAGTTTTAAACAATGTGTACAAGAAAGTAGCATCATTGAGCAATCTGCTTCAGCTATTTGAAGAGCAGGTTCTTAATGAGTGAAATGGATCTGAAGCAAAGAGAACATTTAGGTCCGGACTTTGACTGGAACACTAATTCTTCAACAATGCTTTCTTTCTAAATAATTTTTCCTCTCAACACTCATGAAAGCTTACTAATATCCAGATATTTTTTTTAGCAATATTCATGTAGTCGTTCCATCACATCCTCCCACCTGAGCTGTGAATCTCTGCAGCTCCTCCCCGACTACCAGGGGCTTGTTAACGTATTGTGTCATGTTACAGTAAATCATTTGTGAATACCGGGGATGCATTTATATTAGAATATTTTAGACACATGTTCTTTGAAAAAGGGCAAAATTTTTATGAAACTTTTGGAAAAATCTGGAAATGGTGACCCTCCACTTTATTTCCATTGTTGCATTAAGTCGTCCAAAACTTAATTTATGTTTCATAACCTAACCGTGCATCCTCCGCAATCAGTCTGCTGTGTTTTTGGCCATCTGTAAGAAACCTTTGAGGCTTTCACAGCACAGCTGCATTTACAGTCTACTGGGACTCTGTTTACTGTTTGGGTGACGTCTGAGGCGAATAGGTTGTTCTGACTTTCATTCATCAGTGCCAGAAAAATGGGCTAAATATTTACAGATGCCACTCTTTTGTAGTTTTAATTGATAAAAAAAAATAATAATCAAAAAAATTGAGAACTGTGTTTTGTTTTCTTCCCACTTCCACTCCCAATATTGTAAACGCATTCAGTGAAAAATTCAACGGGTGTAAAACAAAAAAAAAAAAAAAGGTGTTTTTGTAACCCCATCTAAGCTCAACTAAATAGTCAGTTGGCGAATTGTGATGCATCACATTTTTAAAAGGTTTATAATTAGTACAAAAATGTATATTTAGGACATTTGATATGAAGTTTTGGGAAAACAAATGAAAGTATGGGAGACAAGGGCAGACAGAGTTCATATCAAAACTAGTCAAATGAAATGCCATGGCAACTGGTCAAGAGTCCACAGAGAAGGAATGTGCCTAATGAAATGTAACAATAACCCCCCTCTACCCCCCCCCGCTCCCCACTCAGCCCTCCTTGTCTCTCTGAGTGAATGAGTTGGTTTTATGGTTGGACTTTCAAAGCTCAGCTGCAGCGTTATTTAGACAGGTTTCAGATGTTTGCCTTGTTATGTTTAGGTTCTGCTAAATGTTTTTCAGAGACAGATTTGACGGAATAAGCAAATGTCATCACTTGTGTGCCGTCCTCTGAGTGCTGTCTTATCCCTCATCTGTTATCTTAGGAAAGATCATTAATTGTCAAACATAAACGGAAGAAATCGAAAATGTAGTTTTCAGAGGGAAAAACAAACAGAAAATGCCATCAGAAGCAACTTGAATCGATTTGAAAAAGTAAATACCCCCTTTGTTAAATTAATAATTACTGTCAACTTTTTTTTTTTTTTTTTTTTTTTTTTGGAGCAAAGCTGAGTTCAGTTCTTTTTAATCATACCCACTACCTTATCTAGGTATTTAATCATAGCTCAATTGGTATAATGAACAAATCATTTATCCTGACTGACAACATAAAGTTGACTAAAAGACCTCAAGAAGCAACACATCACACCTCGATCTAAAGAAATTTAAAAAAACAGATAAGAAAGAAAGTAACTGAGATCTATCAGTGTGGAAATGGTTCCAAAGTCATTTCTAAGGCTACCCACAAAAACAGGAAAAAGAAAAACACACACAATGTTCAGGAGTGGCTGGGCGACCAAAATTGCTACAAAAACATAGAAAACTTAATCAAGAGGATTTAAAAGAACCCAGAACTACATTTAAAGTAGCTCTGTATGCTCTTTATGCCTCTTTCACTCTGTTTATTATTGTAAAAAGACTGGAGAAAATATCACTGTACTGTGTGTGCTTATTCGGACACATTTTATGTTACGAAATGTGTTCCATGGTTCATTAAACAATTTGTGCTTAATGAAGATACTCAACGGACTGGTGAGAAAAAGTAAAAAAAAAAAAAAAAAAAAAATGACTATATGCTAGAATCACAGCGCCTTACAGTGGCCTGGCATGAGAACTGCGGCAGATTCTAACAGTTACGGCTCAGCGGGAAACTTTTTCCCCGATCGACGTCTGAAAATACCAGCAGTTTAGCAACAGCGGCCTCATGTAAACAACAAAAAGCTGTTGGATAATCTTGAAACATTTAAGTGTGGCAAAAAAGGAAAACAGAGGAAATCTGAAAGAAATCAAATAGTAACAACCCTGTAAATCCATCATTTGGCTTAAAGGAATAACTCAACAGTTTTCTGAGAAATCAATCTACCATGAAAATAGTTTGATTCTCAAACAGAAGAAAGTACAATTTATTTTTTATCCGTCAGGTATGTGATAATTGTCTTTCCAAGTTACACGACAATCAGCTTAACTAGATGCTGCCTATAAAAGCTACAAACCTAAATGCGGACCGGTACAGCTGACGCTTATACTTTGCATAACTCAGCCATCATTGGCACTTCTTTCTCTCTGTCTGATTATGATGCTAATATCGCCGCTCTCAACAAAGAAACAATCCCAGTGACAGAAACGAGGGAGATAACACTGTCCTTTACAAAAGAGAGGGAAAGTATGGAGGCATTATTTACGCTGCGGAGCTGCCAGGCGAGGGTGATGCCTGCGGAGAGGTTGCTTTGGCCCGCTAATGCGATCACCTGAATTATGCGCAGTCCTTTGTGTCCAAATATCATAAATTGAAGCATGAACACCCCCGCAACTCAAACACGGGCCAAAATTATTATTTATGTGGCTGCGGAGCTGCACAGAGACAATTAGTCATATTCGTATGGTGAAATTAATTGAGAGAGACGTGGGAGACAAAGACGGAGAACAAAGACAGCTTTTTGTCACTTCTCTCCATCTGACAGCGATAATTAGATATATGAAATTGAAATTCCTCACTGGGGGGTCCTGTTGACAACACTTTTTTTCGCCCCTGTTTTGTTCCTAACCCCCTTTTCTTTTGTGTTCCTGTTTATGCAAATTTGGACCTTGTGTTTTCCCCCGACCGCTAAAAGCGGCATCCTCTCCCGCCTTCTGCTTTAATTCACTGTAGACAAAGAGCAGCTTGTCAGACTATTTACTCCCTCCTTACCTGCCACAGTAGAATGTAATGAGGGAATATCTCCTCCCTCTTTGCGATCAGTGGAATCTAATTGATTTTATATCCGCAAGTTCACGGTCGCCATTGAGGAGCCCTGACGACATTACAAAGTTAGATCCTTCATACCTAAACTATTTAGTCTTTTGTCTATTTTAATTGTACGTTAGAGAATTAAGTATTAGTCTGAGAGGAATTTATTCAAAATATTTTATTTGATTAAAATTTTAAAATAAATATCTTCACTTGATCCATTGGCTTCCAGATGAGGTCAGAGAGTAAACCAAGAAATCTCTCTTTCCAGTAAAGAAAGAGAGATTCTTTACTGGAAAAGAAGGGGAAGGAAGGCAGGATGAAGATATGAATTGAACCGGAAAGAGCCTTGTGTCTACTTGGCTACTTTTTTCTGGACAATGCCAAGGCTAGAAGGGATTTAAAGTCTTTCCTATACGTTCTGTGTCAATCTTGGTGTTTTCCTCCCAGTTGGATGAGGCTGAAAAACCTCCAAAAGGAGGCGGACAGGCGATGTCCTGATCAGGTGCTTGCACGACTACAACGATATCTTTTTGATATCAACAAGCAGCGGTTCTACTTCCCCAAGCTGATGGTCAGATCTCATCCTTTCTTGGAGGATCTTTTGCATATTTGCCGTCAGTTATGCAAGGACAATATAATGTTTAAGTCTGTTTTGTGTTGCCCTTTGATGCACTATAGGAACCTGTCCAGGTTGCCTAATGACTTGTGGCGATGGGCACCAGTCGTCTATGGCCTGGTCAGACTCACAAATTGTCCTTCTTCCTCTGTTTCCACCACATCAACTTTAAAAATAAAATGCTCTCTTTTTGTCTAATGCATCCCACGCATAAAGGAGTCCGAAATATTCAATGTCATTAGTCAGTGGTCATGACCTTTGGCCTAACTGAAGAATGAGGATCTATTTTTTTTTTTTGTTGTTGTTTCAAGTTCTTAGCAATGCTCAGCTGAGGTATAACATATAAAGAGATTAATTTAGGCAATTTTTAACATTTATTCCATCTATAAATAATCCTCTAATTATGTGTGCAAATACAAAAAAAAAGAAAAACAAAAAACTTGCTTCAAACCTCACCTTTCTGTGCATTCAGCCTCTTAGCAATTTGTCATTTGCAACTGGTTTGTATCATGTGAACAGCCCTTGCAGTGCCAGAGAGGAACATGTGATCAAAGAACCTTGTGGTTGGAGTGGAATTATGGGTTATGTCACCTTTCACCACAAAACTGGAAGCGGCCTCCCAATAGTTTTTCTTTTACATGAGAAACTACCGCCATCATGTTTCTCACAACTGAGGAAATGACACAGCAGCATCGTACAGACATATTGTAAAGTTAATATCATGAAAAAATAATTTTCTTGGATAACTTTTACAAAAGAAGCTGAAGTTCTCTTTTTAAATCATGCTTGTAAATGAAGATCACCCACCTCAGAAATATATTTTCTTCCAAAATGTCTCCTTTCTAAAAACATTAAAAAAAAATCTAGCTTAAGGACACTCAGGTTAAGACATAATGACTAGTCCAAAAGAGGAAAAACAAGAGAGAAGTTTAAAAAAAAAACGGAGGATGGAGTGCAGTTGTTAGAAGGGGAAGGAAGGCAGGATGAAGATATGAATTGAACCGGAAAGAGCCTTGTGTCTAATGCTTGCCACATTCGCTCTTGAATGAAGGTCTAATTACCCATCGGTATTTGGTGCCAGCGTTCCCAGGTCCCAGCAGCCCCTGGGCCCGCGCAGGCAATGAGCGTCCAGAGCCAGCTGCCTCTCAAACACTTGCAGGTATACAGGCCCGGGCTAATAGTCCTACCACAAGGGAGCCAGATGAAAGAGCAGGAAACTGCTGCCAGAAGCCCTGAAAGGATTTATGTAAAGACAGAAGGGGAGATGTGGGCATGTGTTTGTGGCTGACCCCACCAAAACTTTCTTACCTGTTTACGGTTGACGAGGTAAATCTTTACAGCCTGTTGTTCAGGCGTAATTTGAAGCAACAGAAACAAAATCATGTGCGTTATGGTAAATATGCGAGACATTTCACCCAAAGTGTACAACCTACTATAGACAGTTTATGTATCTTAATTGTGTCATGCTCCCGGTGAGCATGGAGCGGTCTACAGCAGGAGATTTCCCCCTCTGAGCTCTGAGCTGCCCCTGTACTCCTCTGTTCTGTTGCACGGTGGAGGTGTTATTTTCCAGGGCTGCTTGAACAATTCTGCGCTCTAAAATTAATTCTGAAGTGGATTAAATTCCAACATTGGACAACAACTTTATTTTGGGAAGAAGTTGTATCTAAAGTTTTTCAATAGAACTTAAGTTCTGGGTTCAGTCGACTTTTCTCGTGTTCAGTGTTTAAAGTGGCAGAGCAGGTAGGTCTTTCTGGGTTATGCTAACAATTGCATCAACCCAGGGAGTCCTGAAGTTAATCATAGTTGAGGAGGTTTCTGTGTCGGAGCAAGCACATTAGTTTATTTACAGACAGCGCTAATGCTAAAGCTAATGCCATTAAGCTAGCAAGTGGAGCAACTTGTTCTCTGAGAGAGTTGGTGCCAGATCAGCACCTCTTAGCTTTGTCAGGAAAAGTTTTCATGTTAGAACAGATCTGAAAAGTTGCAGGAAAACCACACTAAAAAAGTCAAGTCAGAAAGCCTCCATTTCTCCATACAGTCTACACATAAATAAAATCTATTTCAAAAAAGGGTTTTAAAAATATGTTATTGGCAGAACCTTTTGATTTCCTTTTAGGTAGTAGGTACAAATGGATCAGGAAATACCTTCTTTTCTAAAAATATGTGGACAGGGCCTGAGAAAAGTCACGACTGGGTCCATGTTCAAAATAAACGAGAAACACACCCTTCTTCTTTTGTGCTTGTATGGTCGACGGTCTCTAATGTCTAAGAAAACGAAAAGTGAGTAATTGTCTGTCTGTGTGGGATTTGATTTCCATGAAAGAGCCAAGCTGGGTGGGACGGGAATATCGCCAATTGTGACGACTGCAGATCTATCCTGAGGAACAGGAATTCCCACAAGCTGAATAAACATGCCGCTTGACGTGAGGGGTGGGGGGAGGCAGGGTGCTTGGTACTCCTTCTCTCATCTTTTAACATGGACATTCTCTATCTCTTCTTATATCTTGCCCTTTCCGTGAAAGTAATCATTCAATATCCCATCTGCACACTGGATGGGGATCCTGTGTTGAAAATATGCCATTTTAGAGACAAATGAGTCAAAAACTGTGGATGAAAAGACAGACAGGAGGTAATAAAGTGTAGATGGGTGGAGTCAGGGTGTATAATTTTAGACTGTTTTGCTTGATGGAATTTGTCACTGTAGGATAACTCAGGAAGCACAAAAATAATATGAAATCTCAAGCTACCTCTGTAAGGTGCATCCAAATGAGTTCAGAGTAAATCACATGCAGCATTTCTGTCAATCCGACTATGCCACATCTCCTCTGATATATCTGATCATGTTGATTTTGAACCTCGACAGTTACTTGACATCACTGCTGCCGAGACGTGATCGCCGTGAATCGGCTCTTTGTGCGTGGCTTAAGTCATAAACAGGAAAGAAAGACCATCACTGTGCCAGAAGGGTAGCTCGCTACAACGCTCCAGTGGCAGAAAATGAAAAGCTGTAATTCCTCCTGTGAAGTGAAGTCTGACTTGTCTGAGGAAAGCACTTCCTATCCTTTTGTTCGGATCTCAAAGGGAATTATAGTGGAGCGAGTTAGATATGGCTGTTAATAAGACCAGCGAGCCCTGACCAGATGAACGTCAAAGTGATTTAGACCATGGGAGTTGTGTGTTAAAACTCACGAAACCAGATTGCTGAAACCGGGATGCTCAGATTTCGGGGCAACGTGAAACGGCGTATTTTCGTCTGACTTATTGTGAAGGTAAAATGTAGAGTAGAACAATGAAATGAATTTGTCTTTAAAGCAAGCCGGTAATATTGTTGGTTGTTGCCATCAGCTCTCAAATTGGTAAGCAAATAAGAAGCTGTTGGAGGGAGGTGGTGATGGTGTGTAAGGAGGCGAAGGGCGGAGAGGGGTTGGGGGGGAGATGTTTCTTGGAGATCAATGAGCTAATAAAACAAATCAATGGCAAGAAACCACAGAAAAAAGTGAAGTCATTAATTTGCAGAGACAGGATGATCCCACCAACCACCATGCATTGATTAGAAATGAGGTCTGTGGAGAACCTTGAGGGGGTATCATATTAGTGGAGGGAAACAATGGGCAGGGCGGGGTGGTAGTGGTGGAGGTAGCAGCGGAGGTGGAGGTGGTGGTGGGGGTTCTTTCCTCTGAGGGCTTTCTTCTGAACTGATGCAGGAGAATAGGTTAACCGGCGGATCAATGGCCTCTTCGGAATAACTCCAAGAAGACACCGGCTGTGCGTTTCCCCTCTGAGGCTCTGTCAACGTGTCGCCTGCAGGTGGGATGTTTTCTCCTTGCCTGTATGAGCATTTTCGTCGATGATGATCTTTTCCCCGTTCGAACTAAAGGTGGTCGAGCATGATTATGCTATTGAATGCATCACACTCTACAAAGAGGTCTCTGAATAAGGTCAAAGGTGAGCGATAAATGTTACTTTGGACGTTACTCTGAGGCGGTGCGTTCATAACTAAGCTGGAAGTCTAAGAAGCCAGAGATTTCCCAGATCCATTGTCTCCATCTTGCTTCCTGAGCATTATCTGTGTGTTACTTGTAAACAGGTGGTTGTAAATGAACAGTGTTTAAACTGCGTATGGCTTCTTCGTTTGACCTCCGATGTCAGGAAAGCAGCCGAGCTGCAGCTCCTTGCATTGTTTTTCCCGTAGGTCGGGGTCTGTCTGATGTGCAGACACAGCATCGCTTTTCTGCAGCTGTTTGGCTGCAAGAGAGAAAAGAAAAGCAGGTGATGTGAGATTGACGACTTAAATACTTCATCAATCAATGCTGCGGCCAATGTGTTGTTTGGTGATTGGTGGAGAATTCAGGCAATCCATCTTTCCCACCAGCAACTGGCATTCAAGATTCTCCTCAGGTTCTCCATGTATTGCTTTTATTTCTTTATTTCCAGGGTTAACCTGGGCTGGAGATATTTATGTGAGGTGTGCATGTAGGGTGGACAGGGTCTGCACAGTTCACCTGTTATTAGAGGCTGTTAGACATGTAAGCTGTAGCAAAATGTGCAAGAAAAGCACTCAAGTGTTACTGTGATCAAACATGCTAATGGTAGGAAACTTCAAAGCATACCAGCAAGTCCACATCTAAATGATAGATACATTTCCTTGGAGTGGCCTAGTCAAAGTCCTGAAGAAAATCCAATTAAAATGTTGTGGACTGACTTTAAAATAAAACCCTCTATACCCAAATCATCTTTAAAAATTGCAGTTTGTATTCCCTCAGATTATTCTTGCATGGGTTAGCATATGAAAATTTGCTTAATGATTTGAATAATTAAGCGTAGCAAAAAAATAGAAAGAAAAAACATCAAAAACAGGAAATATGTGAAAGGGCAGATACTTTTTGCATGACAAATGTTAATGAAAACAAAATTTTACGCACAATTTTATCACATAACAGAAATATTTTTTATTAAATACAATTTATTTGTTTTCGTATTCCATAATAAAATAACTATTTAGCATATTTAGCTTTATCAGTATCAGTGCTGGGTTAAGACAAACAGTCGCAGCTAAATCTAACAACACCTTGTAAACATGGCACAGAGAGAGAGAGAGAGAGAGAGAGAGAGAGAGAGAGAGAGAGAGAGAGCACACAGGGGAATGATACTGGAGGGAAGAAAAAAATAGAGGTTGGAGTAGGAGTGGGTTGAAGAGGTGGTACCCCCACCCCCCATTTTGTGTGTAAACCTCCTGGATTTTGTCACTGAGCTGCGTTTTCATGCTAAGCTCTGAGCTTGAACCAAAATCCCCTCACTTATCCTCAAAATCCAAGATGAAATACTGTCAGATGTTCTGTGATCCGGGGAATTTGGTGGGGAGACTGACAAGGGCGAGAGCGGAGAGGCATGAACGACTGAAGGGGAGCGGCATGAACGTGTGTGTCGGTGCATGTGGAGGGAGGAAGAACGGGGATGCAGAGAGGGAAGGAGATTTGATGCAATGATTTGTCACAAGCAGAGTGATTGACTGGTGTTACTTTCTATGCGCAGTGACCAAGGACAGCGAGGAAAAAAAAAAAGGGTAATCGACTACACCTGACCTAGCGAAATCTAAGAGGTAGTTATTTAAAGGGAAACTTGTTATTTTTAAAGTGAGGTTCTGTTAAATGCTAAAGACACTCAATATCTTATCTTCAGTACTGTGCGTTTCTCAACATCTTAAATGAGTTGGTCCCGGAGGGTAAAGCTCCATAATAAAGTGGACTTTTATACTTTTGAAAGAACTCCAATCTGAAAAGCAGCACAGTCATTTATCTAGAGGTGATTTTATTGTCACATTTGCTTTCGGGAAGCTGTGACTTTTTTCACATGAAAACTGAGATACAAGCGGTGAGCCACCAGTGGTGGCATGTGAAACACAGGCTGGTAATGGAATATGTAAAGCACTTCTGGTCAGAGCTGCTGTCTGAAAAGTAAGTGTGCAATATTATTTTTCTTTAACTTTTCAAGAGCCGCTCTGAGTGAGAATGCTTCACATCAGATCCTGGGGCATCCAACATCATTTTCTGTTCCTGTACTCATCCAAAATATAGCATTTATTTTGAAAGAGACTGCCATTGTTCTCTCTAAGTAGCTGCAGTAGCTTCATTAGCGCCTTATGCTAAGGCGACATTAGCATGAGGCGCTAATGTTGCCTTAAGCTGAAAAAGAGAGTGATACAGAACAGTACAGTTGTAACTCTATATTGAACTGCATATTTTCACTCATGGCAAGGTGAGCGTCCATTTTCACAGTACTTCATAGGACTGTGTGGAATTTGTTGGTTGGTGTTTTGAATTGTCAATACAGCATTTTACATATTAATATGATGTTCAAAATGAATAAAATCAGTTTGGTAATGCAACATTAGGGATGCCACATGGTTCAGTGGTGGGGCAGGGACACTGGAAGCTACACTTCTCCACAGTCCCTGGTTCACTTTGTGGCCCCGGATCATTTGTTGCATGTCGTTCTCTCCTTTCAATGCTTTTTTTAGCACTGTTGAATAAAGGCTACAAGTAAAAACAAATACTTTAAAATAATACGTAACACAATGCTTGTCTTTAAATGTACACTTCGCTTGCAATGACGGTAGTAATAACTGCCAGCTAATACCAATAATTATCCTAGTTAGAGTTTATTTTTAAGTACATTTTTAGAAAATCTTAGTTAATCTCTGTCCTTAACAATTATGGACACTAATGTGAAATAATACCTGGCTACCTCTGCTTTACATGTTCCATTCTCAGCATGCATTTCCCACAGGAAGATCGTTGGTGATGCACCGCCTCCAACCTCTAATTCCTGTGTAAATAACCACTGGCTTCTGAGTAAATCACCATACATCGCTAACATGACTGTGGTTGAAAGGTTCACAAAATAGTTCACGCACAAACCGGTGTGGCATTGTGGAAGGCGGAGTTGTCTTGGCCTCATTCTCTGAGACCAACTAATATGAATTTAGATGCCAAGAAAGTTATCAACCACAGGGAAGATATTAGCTCCTTATAAACCTTTAACAAAACCTCATTCCAGAAATGCAGAACTATTTGTGTGTTGTATCAAAATTTGATTAGCAAAGGCTGCACATGGCAACAAATAGCATCTGTATGTGTTCTATTCAAATGTTTTGGAAATAAAAAAGTGAAATTTTGCAAATGGGGGTTGGGGGTGTTGTTCGTTCCTCATCTCTGAATAGCTCTAAGGCACAGGCAGGAAATGAAGTTGTGGCATTTTGTTTTGCATCAGTGCCCCTCTTTATTAGAGAGGAACAGAATCGGCATAGAATAATAATTGGAAAATAGTAACCTTGCTTTCATTATAATTAGCGAGATCACAGAATGCAATAATCCAATTATTTTACTTAAAAGCAAGTTTCCTCATCCATCCCTCCGCTCGGCGGCGCGCTGCGGGACGTGTGGGCCCCCGAACCCCGCACGGACCTCCTGTCGCCTCAAAAAGGCAAACTCATGTCTCCCCTCCGTCTCTCTCGCTGCCCCCTCACATGTAAACACCAGCATGCTTGAGCGTGCTCAGATGGGCTGAACATACACACGAGCGTCGTTTAAAAAAAAAGGGCCGCCACGTAAACACACATGTGAGCGCAACCTCTGCGACATACAAATAATTGAGCGAGATTTGCTGGTACATTAAGTTTAATGTGTTTGACATGCCGGGGGGGCGGAGGGCGGGTGGGATGGGGGTTGGGGGTGGGGTTTGAAAGCATGACTTGGAGTGGCCGGGCAGCAGCGGCGTCTTGCTTCAATCAGGCCACTGCAGGGGCTTCGTTTTACTGCCCCGATGCAAAACGAAAGCCGTCAAAGGTAATTAGCGCCGTTGCAAATGGACGCAGGTCATGGCTCTCAGCGGATTGGTCCTCGGAGAGGTCAGCAGGGGTCAAACCTCCAGTATGGAATGATATAAACAATCATCCACGGGCCATGAACCAATCAATCCCTTTTAACACTAGCCACTTCCTGGTTGGTTGCTTTTAAAGGTTAAAGGTCAGTGTACAAAAAAAGAAAAAAAAAGATGACTTAGCCAGTGGGTTTAGGTAGAGGACTGCACATCCTTAATTATACGTTCTGCTTTCCGTAGGTGGGCGATCGATACTCTAATTTATTTAAATCTATTTTCAGAGAGAATTAAGTGTTTTCTTCCTTTACTATTCTTTAATTCTGTCTAATTTTAATACCTCAAAGTCTTACACGATTGATGCCCAGTTAAGATTCTTTCACAAAACACTACGAAAGGAATTTTGATTCAACATAAACTTTCTGTTTTTGTTGTTGTATGTCAAAATAAGTGTGTGTTTTTATGCACACTGAATCAGACCAGTTCAACGTCAACACAAAGTTTGGCAATTAGCTGCCCAGAAAGAAAGAAAAGAAGGGAGAAAGAAAGAAGGAAAGAAAGGACAAAAAGACAGAGAGTGGGGAAGTGGAAGGAGAGAGGAGTGGAGTGGAGGGGGGGGAGAGATGGAAACCGACGCTTGAGGAATTGAATTACCGGAGCCTTTTCTCATTATCATTTAGCCGTCTTTTATGGCCCACCAGTAAGAGATGATGTTCCCATGACCCCCGCGCAACACACAGACATATTATTCAATCCTGCCTCGATGAAATTCCTGCAAATAAAACCTTTGTGCCGGGCAACAGCTAATTATTTGACAGATTGGCCCCCTTCTGGCTCAAGTTACAGTGTGGAGTGGCCATGTTTTAGCACACCCCTCCCCTCCCGCTGCCCCCCCTCCAACACACCACCAGCACTCACCCAATTTCCCCTCTCTACCTTAGGCCAGAGAGGGGCCACTTTGAGAAAATCCCAGAGGGCCTCATTCTTTTCAGGAGATTATATATTTCACCCCCCCACACACACACCTCCTTCCCCCCTTCTCTTCCGAACTATCTATCCATCCGAAATCAGGAGAGCGTGTGACTGCGTGTGTGCGTGTGTGTGTGTGTGTGTGTGTGTCTATGCGCAGCGACTGGAGTCATTTCATAGGGTGTCTTTAAGCAGAAATATTTAATCTTCCCACGAAAATAAAGTTCAGCGGAGAAAGGAGAGCTCCAAAAAAGAAAACACACCAAACAAGGTCAAATATGTGTTTTGTTGCTCTGTATTTACGGCGCTTTGAAGAGTTACTGCACCTATGAATCTAGCGTAGGTTTTGTAATTCCAAATTAGAGAGTGGGAAACATTAAGGGATTACAGTTTTGGGTGGGCATACGCGCTTGGCTTTGATTCAGTGCACTAATAACAAGAGTTTGTCATTAGTGCTCGGACATGGACCACCAAGATAAATGCCAACACATGTTTAAATTATCTGGAGAGTAATGGCATTTTCCTTCAGCCCTCTTTCCCTCCCTTGAAGATCCCCCCGTTGACTCGACGACGCTGACATTTTCAGTTATCAGCGCAGGTTTAATCTGTTGCTTATTTAGTACCCATGGGGATTGTATAATTCAAGACGCTAGGAGAAGTTACGCAACCAACACACACACGCACACGCACACACACACACACAAAACAAATGAGTTATTTCTATAGTTAGAAATTTCTTTTTGTTTGGATTGAAGTTGGGTAGTTTTAACATCACTGGGTCAGAGGTTGGGACTTCAGACCAGAAGGAGTCTCATCATTTTTCATAGGCGGCCATTTTGTAACACAATGACCTGATCAAACGTCATTGAATTTTTTATATAAGAATAAATAGAAGATCATTTGACAGTAAAATAAGGCTGTGTAATAATGGGGGTTACCCAATGAGCAAGCAACCTGATTTTAATGTTTGAAGCTCTACATAAGCCTAATTTAGACAAGAGTCAAAGAGATTCTCCATTTGTTGCTCTCATTTAGATGCTTTTATTTCTAAGACTAGACGAAGCCAATCTGCCTGGCCTTTCTCACATATCTAAGCTCAGACTGAAAAGTTTTAAAATTGTGACATCTGGCAAAAACAAACTCTCCAGAAGTACCACAAGTCTAGACTGAAACTCAAACACGTCACCTGATTTAGTATTATGAACAAAATTTGCAAAACTTTCATTTGTGATGTTGATGTATCAATGCTTTTTCTGTGGAGAAAATATTGGCATATGCGAGAAGATACTTACTTATTTAGGCTGTATTGATAGATGAAAAACATGAAAACAAACATTTTAACTAAAAAAAAAAAAGTATATTGAGATGAACGGCCAGGTCCTTCGTCAAGATCGTCATGAACTAAGTTCGGTTTGTTTCTATCATAAAAAATATTAGTCTTACAGAACCTCTGTCACTGTCCGAATCAGACTAGGAACCAGGTTTAAATGTATTTTGTTTTTATTAAATATGTTACAGTTAAAAAATTGAACTATAGACGTAAATAGTCCTGGATTATGTGTTATTTGCACAGAGAAAGGTGTCTTTAAATGACCATCACATTGAATGGGCAGCTCTTTCCACTCGTAGGATGTTTATATCTGATGGGAGGAAGAGTCAAAACTACTGTTATGCTGAGCTAACTCATAACTATGTAAAGTAATAACCAGTTACACCCAGCTTTACATTAAACTTAACATCTATTATAACTTGGATGCAACTATTCCAGGTACTACTTGTTGCTTTAACATTAGACTGGATCAAACTAATTTCACTGGATCAGGCCATCGATGATCAAAGACTTGATTTGATAACCAAATAACTCAAATTAGCTCATTATAGCTTTAAATAATACAAAGGAAATGCATATGAGGAAATAGATTTTAACTAATGTAAACTCAGTGCAGGGAAATAGGTCTTAATCTTGTCAAAAAATATTACTAAGTCAATACTTTTCTATTTGTTTAAAACATTAAACTCAGATTTCAGCGGATGTATAAACTGCTCGTCACTTCCTGATTAGAACTCCTTCACATTGGTCACAATAAGCTGTGAAACAAAAACCTGCCAATTTTCTTATAAACGGCACAATGCGTTTGCAAAAACCATGACACTTTTTGCGGCGGCCAGGAGAACTAAAACAGGGAAGCGTCGCCACTGTTTGAGGTCTCTCTACTGCCAGGCTTCTAAAAATATGTATTTCTGGAGGTAAATAAGGAAATGATTTCATAGAATGAAACCAGAAAAAAATAAAATAAATGGAAGTTGGATTTGGGTTTATTTGAAAGGTTTGAGGACAGAGTTTCATGTAGAACATAAACTTTACAACAGACAGTTTCCCTAGAGAAAGTGAAATGTGATATGATGTTGAAAGAATGAGTGGATCCAGTCTGGGCAGCTGCTGGTGTGAGGTTTTTATTGTGTGATTTCATGATATTCCACGATTTACACTCAAAAAAAAGATTAGCATGTGTAGCATTGTTAGCTTGTTTGACCTGTAAACTGTGTAGAGATCTTCCAAATGCTGCTGAAACTGTGACATGGATTATTACGGCACTAGCTTATATTGTACAACTTTTGTTTAGCTTAACCTTTTGCCAATTCATAGCACATTCTGTACCTTCACACTGCCATTTTGCTTTACAAAAACCTTTTTGTACCCATGTCCAATTACATAGTACTTTATTTTCTGATAAGTGTTTTCATAAATTATGGAGTTAAATGATCGTAAAAAAAATAGAGCAATTCATTTCACAATTAATTTCATCCAATTGTATTTTATGGTCTAAAAATGTCATATTACACCCTGTTCCCACTTATGTTTGTTCTGAAATTACTCAAATTAAACACCCCAGTCAGCTGACCTTTTTCACGATTTAGTAATCAGTTGAAGGTCTGTCACTCCGTTTGTAACAAAACTCAAATCAGTGTGACATGTCCAACAATAGACAGCACCATTTTGTGCCAGAAAAAGGCGGTAATAGGACCAAAGAGGCAAAACAACCAGCGCACCTTTAACAAAAATATCAACGCCTATAATGTAGTCAAGCATGCTACTTGTGCATACCATCATTCCTCGTCTTTCTGTCCTTTAAAGTAACCCTCTAGAGCAAGCCGCTGTTAGCTAGCTAATTATCTAGGCTAACTGCAAGCTAAAAAGTTGAAACATTTTCTCCCTCCGCACTCTCAGCTTCCGCCAATTGGTGTCATTACTTTCTTGCTGGGGATCCTGTTGTGGGCCCGGGATGCCTGTCTGCTGTGTTCGCCTGGCATGAACCCAAGCGAGAGGAGCCTGGAGTATTCGTTGCTCAACCCGGGTGAAGGTCACAGAGTCCAGCCTTCTCGCTCTTCTTCTCCCCAGCGAGTAAACATATGGTCATGGAGCACCTTGAACATGTTTGGGTGACCAGAAACTACTTAGCCCGAGTGGCTGCAGCAAAGGGAAAGGGGTATTAAAGGAGTTTTTGAGGCCGGCCTGCTAAAGAGACAACGAGGAGACGAAGGGAAATGGGGAGCTAGCAAACCCCCCCCACCCCTCCAAAAGAAACCATTTGCTCCTTTAAACTCAAGTGAAGTCATTCTCTTTGAGAATGACGCGGTACTCCTCACTCGTCTCCCTTTCTTATTTGTCGTTCGGACCAATATAAGATCATAAGGTGCAATATCATTGCCCTGTTTTTTTTGTGTGTGTGTGTGTGTGTGTGTGTGTGTGTGTGTTTTTGAAACAGCCAAAGCTCGTCTAATCGCTTCCACGTTTCCTCAGTGTTAAGCTCATTAGTGGGTGACCTAAAGGCATGTATGAAAAGACAGCACCCCCACCCCTCCTCCCAAAAATAAAAAAAAACAACAAAAAAACAAAAAACAAACAAAAAAAAACCTTGGATAATGGATGCTTGCTGTTTTGAGACTGTAAAAATAAACAGGTCTGCGGTTTATATAATGAATATCAGTCTAGAGTGCGAGTTTATCACAATCTCCCAGCTAATAACCCACGCTGTGCTCTATACGCTCACACACTCGTATAAATACAGTGTGTGAGCAATGCCTCTGGTCAAGCCCGTGTGTCATGGCATGTGGGTGTGTGTGTATTTATCTCCGGGCTGGCCGAGGCCAAGGAAGCGGCAGGGGAGTGTTGAAGATGTTAAATCGCTATCAGACTTTGTGAATGAAGGGAGGGTGGGGTGTGTTAGTGGTGGCAGGGAGGAGGTGTGGGTGGAGAGGTGGGGGGGTCAGCGTGTCTGTGGTGCCTGAACGTCCGGCCCAGGTGGCGACTGGAGGACCGACTTCATTAGGCCTGAAGAGGAAACAAAGGAAGATGCCTCGTAAAAAAGTGCCATCCCTCATCTGCGAGGCCACCGCCTGACACATTAGGAATCTGTATGCTCAATTAACCACTGGCAGGCTCATTTTTCCTCCCTCCCTCTCTCCTTTTCTCTCCCTCTCTCTCTCTCCCTCCCTGCCCCTCGCTCCTGATCAAACAGAGCAAGCAAAAGCGATCAAGCCGGACCGAAACGAGACTTTTATCCGCGGGCGCGTTTATGAAGCGTGCTCATATTTTAGCGCCGCACGGTTCGTCGTTCAAAACCCCGTGGGCGCATTTCGTGGGTGAAAGCGGAAATTGTCGATTCCTGTGACCAAGCATATTTTATTTGCTGCTATAATAAAAAGAAAAAAAAAAAGGAGGAAAAAAAAAAATCAATTTTAATTTCCATATGAATTCCACAACGACCTCCGTCTTTTGTTACAGGGGGAAGATGGAAATTGGACGTCCGTGGGGAGAAGAAATTGCATGAAAACAGCACGTCGTTGATGGACTCCTTTTTTTTTTTTTTTATGGGAGGCGTGTTTTAAGGAGCTCTGTTTCGTCCTCATGTGGTAGGCAATCTACTTAGGACGGCTTTACTTTCTGTACTGCAAACACGACACACAAGTGTGACACAGGGAAAACTTTTCCTAGCAGGTTTATAATTGTATTAACCGCAAAGAAAGAAAGAAGCTTAAAATAAATATTTTCTCTGAAAAAAAGCTTTTTTTTTTACACAATCAACAGTGAGACACTCAAGTCTTAAGAAAAAGTAAATATACCTGAGTTAGATGCTTTAAATTGACATTGTTTTATGTTGATCAGAACATCACCAAACTTTCTAATGGTGATTTTTTTGACTTTGGCTGAAACAATGAAGGCCCATTTCTCTTTGCTTGCATTCAAAATGTAAGTGACAACGGAACATCTGCCCTTGAAGTAGGGCAGATGTGTTTGTCTGAATAAGTCAGCCAAACATTAGCCGTGTTCCGTCAGAGCTGTAATTAAAGGCTTCGAAACAACTGGAACTGCAATTAACATGGCAGAACGAGGACTCAAGTTTATCCTGGTTAAAGTAAGCAAGACAGTAACTGAAGAAAAGAAATATGAGCCTCATGGTTTCACTTGTGACATGTGAAATGTTACGTTAAGAAAGTGGAAGCTTAAGAATTTGTGTATTGATTTGTAAGCCTGTATTAGAAGTCAAGTGAAGTCTGTTTGTACAGAATTTCAGCAACATGCCAGTTTAAAGTTCAATGCACCATACAAACAATAGTATTGTTGTTTCTAAATGAATATTAACTTGTTTTCTTTGCATTATTTGAGGTCTGAAAGCACTGCATCATTTTTATTAGTTTGACTGTTTCTCCATCCATCCATCCATCCATCCACTTTCTGTACACCCTTGTCCCTTAGTGGGGTCAGGAGGGTTCCTGGTCCCTATCTCCAGCCAACGTTCCAGGCGAGAGGCGGGGTTCACCCTGGACAGGTCGCCAGTCTGTCGCTTTTGACCATTTATCATTTTCTGCAAATACATACGAACCTTTTGCTTGGAATCTCAGAGACATGTTGTCAAAGAATATCCACTTTATCCACACATATACAACTAGAGAGTAAAATCAGAGAAACTGATCATTTTAAGTGGTGTCTTAATTTTAGCTCTACGTTTGCTTTCTTTTTAACTTACTTTACTTTTTAACATTTACATATGAGCAGATGTCTTCAGCAGTTTTGCTACAGTCAAACCCGCCTCTTTGAATAATTTGTTCTGTTAAAGACGTTTACATTTTTTTTTTGTGACAAATCTGTGTTGTTGCACATGTGAGCATGTGTTCAGGAGGAAGTATCAAACATACATCCTGTTACACCTCAGTGAAACTGAATGGCAATTAAAGAGTCTTCATCTTCCCATGAACCTATTGTGTTAAAGGGAAAAAAAAGATGAATGGTACCTGGCTGAGGCTGCTCTTGGGTGTGTGTGTGCGTGCGTGTGCGTGTGTGTGTGTGTGTGTGTGTGTGTGTGTGTGTGTGTGTGTGCGGGGGGAGGGATGGGGGGGGGTCTGTCACCGGGATACGCATCAGCCTTAGATTAACGAGTTGAGATGAACAGTCTTTAAAATTCACAGAGGTCATGACTTAGGAGGCATCCATATGACACTTCACTGCACTTCACAAGACAAGAGTATTTTTTCCCCTCATCTGACCCATTATACATCTCTCTCTCTCTCTCTCTGTCTCTCTCTTTTTCTCTCCCTCATGTTGCCTCTTTCTGCCTCTCTTTTAAAGGTCCGTCCCAGGGATGAAAAATGGCGCGCAGCTGGCTGAGTACTTCCTTCCCCTTGTTGGGGTCAGCAGTTCACCATGCTGATAGAGACCCTCACACCTTCTTTATTAGGAGCTCCTCTGCACTCAGACAAGTTGTTATTCTGCATCACTGGACAGCCGTCAGCACTGCCTTTGTCTAAGTCATCTCTGATTACATGACTTCATCTTTGCATGAAGATGAGACTAAGAAAACCATGACAACACCTTTTCTTTTTTGAATTACTGTTAACCTTAGCTCCATCAGAAAGATTTTGTTTTTACTTGAAATCTGAACAAGAGCAGGGACGTCTAGATGTGTGCATTTAAGAAACAGAGCGATATTTGCTTTATAGATTTGTTTCTCCCCATCAAAGGAAACTTAGCATTCATTTTCTTACCCAGAAAGCTTTGAGTTGTAGATGGGAAATGGTGGCTAACTTTGACTTAGTTTGCAACAGTTTCCAGCTAAATGATTGGAAAAACCCTTTTGAAACAGCTTCCAACCAGTATCTAGACATCTTCTCCATGTGATTTGTGTAGGCAAAAGATAAACTGAGGTCAATGGTGTCCCACCTGGATTATACGTCTGAGCTGCCAAGTTAGCCAGTCGAGATTTAAATCATTTAATCGAATTTAAGTCACAATACGTTTCCAATTTCAGTTCTGTGTTATGAATATAATAAAAAAATATTTTTCATTCAATTGTCTTTTGAAATTGGCCAAACTCACATGTTCTAAGCCTTTTTTCTTTTTTTTGGAAATTTTTTACTTATTTTTGACATGTTATAAAGACACCCACAGACGTCCAACATCAGGTTTCAAGATGCCATTGCATGTCAAAGTTATATTTTCTTGGGACATTCCATACATTGTAAAAATGTGCTAGACATCATTCACAGATAGATGAAATTGAGTGACATTAAACTCTTAATCTTTAGTGTTTTGCATGATATCAGACCATCTGCAGCTGTAACAACTTCAAAATCTTCTGTGAAGGTTTTCTATAATCTTTAGAGGTTTCTTTTTTTGTTTGTTTTGTTTTGAACAATTATCCACAAGAGCTTGGAGTCTCCACTAATTCATTCCAAATCATTATCTTCTTGGTTGAGGTCAAGACTGTCTGGTCCTTCCACACCAAACTCGCTCATCCGTGTCTTTGTGGATCTTTGTTTTTGTACTGGTGCGCCGCCTCTTCCTGTTCAAACCTGACGGTGCACCACTTCAGAAAGCAAGATCCGGGAAATGGTCAAAATACATTTGCCATGCTGAAGCAATAAGAGTTGGTTTCACTGAAAAAGTTGCGCCTCAGGATCCACCAAGACTCACCAAGACTGTGACTTCATGGCTTAGTTGACAAATCCTTTCCACTTCCCTATGATACCACTGACAGCTGACTACGGAACGATTAGTAGGCAGGAAATTTCACAGCTGGACTGGCTGCTTAGGTGGCATTTCATCACAATACACCAGGCTGTATAAATAGTAGTAGGATTAGAATGGTGATAATAAAGGTGTCCAAAGTTTGTAGTTTCTTGTGGTGGACTGCAGTCCTTCCACCGTTCACCAGTAAATAAGGTAATAAGATTCATGAGAGCCAGAGTCTGAATATGTCAAATCAAAATCGCAACCTCAACTTGAATAATATTTTCCAGCAAGAACTGCATCACCCAACTTACTTGCAAAACATGGTGGAAAAAAATAAGTGAAACTTTAGTTGTGGTGTGTTCATGCAGGTGTATTATGATTAGGAATGCACAATATTAGATTTTTGGTCGATATCCTAACTCATTTGGCCGATAACCAATACCAAGTTTTTTTCCTATAATCACTGAAACTATATGGTTTTCTCTACTGTGGAATTAAAATACTGCATTATCTTTGACAACTTAACCTGCTACCAAATGCTAAAAAAAGAGGTTGAAATTGATGCAACACTTTCAACTTGTGTTATGTTTAATGTCAAATTTAGTCATGATATTTGACGTTGTACTGTGCTGCAGGCATCATTGTCACTGGTTTGTCATATAAAAACAACACATTTTATGTCGGTGAGTGATTTTGACAGAATGGCCGATGTCCAATATTAAACTGTTACAGCCGATATCAGCCGATGCCAAGACCATGCCGGTAATATTGTGCATTTATGACACACATGTCTACACAAAAATGGCCTCGACTTTAAACTCATTTAGACACATTTTAATCCAAAAGAAGTTTGGTGGCTTCGAAAATATTTCGAAGCTATAAATACTTCTGTAATGAAGTACTTACCTTTTTGCTAAATTTTCTTAAGGTGGCAAGGAATGAGGAGGGAATCCCAGTTTACCAAGAATCGTTTTGGCTAATCGAACACATTTTCCTTTTCATCATTTTATCACTTCTTTGTATCTTTTCAAAGTAATGAAAGTTAATTACAAACTTGCAGCCTTCAATTCATGTTCAAAATTCGACAGTCAATTTTTGAATCATTTTTGAATCATTTGTCAACCTGACAAATTATTCAGAATTACATTTAACACACTCATCGTGGGTCCTGACTATGCGATGGTAGGTAATGTGTTGACAATAAAGACAGACTGCCTTCCTGGTTTTGGTCCGACACACTGTTAATCGACATTTCTAGGACGAGATTAATTAAAGCTTCTGCTTTATAAACCCCTTGCTGTCCCCTGTGTTGGCTGCGTCGAGCAGAATGAATGGACAACAGAGGGCCTAAGTGGTCAAATTTTAAGTGGACTCAAAAAAAAAAAAAAAAAATGGTGCTAATCATAATGCTGAGCTGGCCTTGTTGAACAACTAATTACCTCCATTATGAAGATGTAGAGGCCTGTTTGGAAGTGTGTAGATGTGTGTCTGTGCGCAAGCCAGCCTGCTCCGATTAAGAGGGGGGGATTAGCCGTCCATCCTGAGGAAAGGAGGCAACTCGGGGGTACAGGGATAGAAGAAGAGGGAGGGAAGAGCGGGTGGTGACGGCGGGGGAGGAGGAGAGCGACCCCCCCTCCTGGAGACGAGCCCTGACCTTCTCATTTCATCCTCATTAGTATCTCATGTCAACAGAGCAGCCACTCCTTAATCATCTGCTATCATCCCAGACCTGCACACACATGCATACACACACACACACACACACACACACACACCCACACACACAAAGAAACAGACAAACAGAAAGTTGTCCTTACAGTTACTTTTAGACGCAGGAACTGAAAGGTCCCACATGGGATGTTATTCAGTCTGAAAACTGTAAGTGTTTTCAATCAAAGTCCTGCCTCTGTCAAGACTAACTTTTAATTTGTTGTGTTTATATTTTATCTTGTTTATCATCGTGTTACACAGAAACATGTGCGTTACACTTGGGGACCGGGCAGCGGGGTCCAGCGGCATGGCACAGAGCGACCCTGTCTGTCTGCCTCGGCCCCGGTGCCACGGAGGGCCCCAGCAGGGTCGAGGGGGGGAGTGGGGGGCGAGAGCTCGGGGTGCCAGCACAAATGAGCTCCATTCATTTCCCCACTTCAGCATATGGTGGCCCATTGTCCTCGGCCACAGAGGCAGAAATGATGCAATTTGTTGGCATGTCCTGTCATTTTCACAAACTGTCCAACCCACAGAGGCCCCGGCCAGCAGAAGACAAGCAAGGGCAGCTTGTTGTTTTACACAATACACACACAAACATGTGTGTGTGTGCGCGTGTGTGTCTGGGTGTCCTGATTTCAATCCAAAGATAAAAGCAACAGCACAAAAACACGACAGACATATGTAGTGATTAGTAGAAATATTTCTCATTTTTACTCGGAAAAAAACAAAACAAAAAACAAAAACAAATCAGATTTAAGCTTCCACATGTGTGTCAATCCTTGTTGTGCTCCGTGTCCCAACAATAGCTTATCCTTATTTACCGAATAAACTCTAATCTGATCCAAGACATGATAGCCTTGATATTTGCTTCACAGTTAAGCAGATGAGCTTCGATAAAGCAGCTCGAGTGCAAAAACAAGCAAATATTCAGCGATGAAATTAAAAGTTAAAAGGTGAAATGGCAGCTCTATGAGTAAGAGTGAACCGGCCATGTTCCTGGTTTCACTATGCCAGGCTGCTGTCAGACAGCCCGGGGAAGGAGTCTCGTTCAACTTCCTCAAAAAAAAGTGAACTTTTGACACGACGCACACAACACAGAGCGAGCAGCAGCAGTAAAACAGAAAGAAGCGTCTAGACGTGCCTACATTTACAACCCCTGGCAAAAAGTATGGAATCACCAGTGTTGGATGAGCAGTCATTCAGACATTTCATGCTGTAAAACAAACTCGGATCAAAAACATGATACAATATTAAGGTCATTCCAAAGTGCAACTTGTTGGCTTTCAGGAACACTCAAAGAAATGAAGAGAAAACATTGTGGAAGTCAGTGAATGATACTTTTATTGACCAAACACAGGGAAATAAATATGGAATCACTCAATTCTGAGGAAAAAAGTATGGAATCACTCAAATTGGAGGTAGAAAAAAAGGACACACCCAGTCTATTTCCTTTCCCTAAATGGACACCTGCCCCAGATTAGATGTGCCCGTTAGTGTGCAGTTCAAAACACCTGCAGTCATGACACCTTGGAGGGCTGCTGGACGAAGTGGAGTGGTGAGAACCATGACTCCAACAAGAGAAATGTCCCTTGAAACAAAAGAGAGGATTGTGAAACTTCTTGAAGAAGGTAACCCTTCACGCATGGTTGCTAAAGATGTGGGCTGTTCACAGTCAGCTGTATCCAAGATATGGTCCAAACACAAACAGCATGGAATGGTTGTTAAAGCCAAGCGTACTGGTAGACCAAGAAAGACATTAAAGCGTCAAGACAAACAACTAAAGGTCATTTGTCTTGAAAACCAAAAAAGTACAACTAAACAGATGAAGCATAAATGGGAGGAAGCTGGAGTCAATGTATGTGACCGAACCGTAAGAAATCGCCTAAAGGAGGTGGGATTTCAATACAGGAAAGCTAAATGAAAACCAGCATTGACACCTAACCATAAAAGAACAAGATTCCGATGGGCTAAGGAGAGGCAATCATGGACTGTGGATGACTGGATGAAAGTTGTCTTCAGTGATGAGTCAAGAATCTGCATTGGACAAGGTGATGATGCTGGAACTTTTGTTTGGTGCCGTTCCAGTGAGATTTATGAAGAGGCCTGCCTGAAGAAAACAACCAAATTTCCACAGTCCTTGATGATATGGGGCTGCATGTCAGGCAAAGGCACTGGGGAGATGACTGTGGTTAATTCTTCTATCAATGCACAAGTTTACATTGACATTTTGGACAGTTTTCTCATCCCTTCAATTGAACAGATGTTTGGAGATGATGAAATAATTTTCCAAGATGACAATGCATCGTGCCATAGGGCAAAAACAGTGAAGGCATTCCTTGAAGAAAGACACATTCAGTCGATGTCATGGCCTGCAAATAGTCCAGATCTCAACCCAATAGAAAACCTGTGGTGGAGATTGAAAAAAATGTTCCACAAGAAGGCTCCAACCTGCAAAGCTGATCTGGCAACTGCTATCAAAGAGAGTAGGCACCAAATACTGTTTGTCCCTCATCAAGTCCATGCCTCAGAGACTAAAAGCTGTTATAAAAGCCAAAGATGGTGCAACTAAATACTAGTGATGTATTTTGAATGGTCTTTTGTTTATGTGTTTTTCATGATTCCATACTTTTTTCCTCAGAATTGAGTGATTCCATATTTATTTCCCTGTGTTTGGTCAATAAAAGTATCATTCACTGACTTCCACAATGTTTTCTCTTCATTTCTTTGAGTGTTCCTGAAAGCCAACAAGTTGCACTTTGGAACGACCTTAATATTGTGTCATGTTTTTGATCCGAGTTTGTTTTACAGCATGAAATGTCTGAATGACTGCTCATCCAACACTGGTGATTCCATACTTTTTGCCAGGGGTTGTAGCTCAGACAGAGGAAAACATATGATCGCACACTCATACACCAAAAATGATACCAGGTTATCAGATGGACAGGGTCAAATGTCGCTCATCCTGAGTGTGTGTAAGAATGGTGCATCCCGGTGATGCCAGCCTGCTCCGGCTTTATGGGTTGAAGGATGTTTTTCTTATCGTTTGCTCGGTGTGTAACTCACTCCCGAGGGCCAGATTCATGACTTTTACTGGACCGGGCCGATTCCTTTTATTTTTATTCTTTTGATTTTAGGTAAACCAGCAAACACACTGGGTGTTTACTCTTCTAGGCAATGAAAAATTCAAAATGATAGTGCAAACCTTTTTCCTTTTAAATCCCCACCAGTAAACTCAATATCCAGCAGCTTAATGAAACCAAGAGCAGAAAAATAAATCGGTTAAAAGGGGACTTTCAGACTTTTGCCTTGAAGGGGCCGTGTTATGTATTTGGGATACATAGTTCCATTTCATAGCACAACTGAACATAGCACAAGCAATTGTGTTATGGGACATTATGAAAATTCTGCATTTAAATAACTTAAAATGATATTTTTATTTCCCATCTGATGCCTTGAAATTAGCTTCTGCCTCTTTAAGAAGCTTCTAAACTTTCAGGCGCTGCCTTCACACCAGTCCTTCATGATGTCATTTACGACCGTTCTGTGATAAGCTCTAAAGACTCACAGCTCCACCAGGTGTTTTCTTCTAGCGCTGCTGCCACTAGTTTGAAGGAGCCAAGTGAGGGAGGATTCCTCAAACATGCATGAGTAAGTCAAAGCTACACTTTGGGTATGCTTTTGATGAAGAAGTGACATAACATGACTAAAGTCAAAAAAGTTGATTTTGCATTTTTGGATTATATTGTTAGCCTTAGCTGTGCATGTCTACTGCTCCTCTGATTTTATAATATACCTTTTAGTTGCGTGTAGTCTACCATGTTAAGTTGACATCCCTGTGTTGGTTGATTTCCACCATACTCTTTGGCCAGTTGGTTAGAATGGGTTTTATTTATGGGTATTAGAGTAAAGGAGATTGAATGGAAATGATTAGAATTATGCAGTACCTATCAAACGTTCATGATAAATCACAAACAACAAACCTAAAGCGATAAATACTTTTTCGAGTTTTCCTGAACTCGAAACTTCCAAA
The DNA here is from genome assembly GCF_051168715.1 of Poecilia mexicana. NCBI lineage: Eukaryota > Metazoa > Chordata > Actinopteri > Cyprinodontiformes > Poeciliidae > Poecilia > Poecilia mexicana. Next base: position 26,195,165 of record NW_028263385.1, on the reverse strand, counting down.
TACTTAAGATTTTAACCCAAGTGACATAATTCACTTTTGTTTATATGTCACATTTAATAGATGCCCATACTGTCAGATAATCCATCTTTGTCCCCACACAAACATTTAACCAGGCTAGCTGTGGCTCTTGTAATTCCCAAATCATACATCCCTGACCTCAATCCTGGCCACACTTCTCTCCAGTTTCCTCGTCCTCCTCCCCCCTCCGTTCTTTCAGCCAGTGGCAACCACGATCCCTCTTCATTCTTACCCTTAACCCCATTTGTACTCTCCACCCCCGCCTTGTCCTCCAAACCTGTCAGGGACTGGCTTCCCATGTCCATCACCGGGTGATGGATGAGGTGGAAGGTCATCACCCCACTCTCCAGAGTTTGACGATCCCATCAGCCGTCCAGACACCTCCAAATCATAGCGGAGCGTGTTATGGAAATTATACACTCTGGAAAAACAACCAGGAAAATGTTGCCTTTGCGTCGCCACTGGCCTTAGTAAATATAGGGAGTCGTCACTGGTGACAGAAAGAAAATATTTACAGAGAGAAATGTTTAAAATGGATCTGACTATATACCTTGGCTGTATGCCGGTATGGGTTTGCTATGTTTGGCAAGTCATTCTGCGTTGTTTTGACCACAAGAACAGGCCTCGATAAATAGATATGTTATATCTTCACACAACATATAATACTTAATACAATACCATGTGTTAGATTACCATTCATTTGTATTACCATTGTCTGTAGATATTAGTGATGTAGCAAGAGGAACAGTTGTCATGTTGGCTAGTTTTACATGCCATGTAAAAACTATCTATTTCTAGATCTTTTTGACATTACAAAACAGATACAGGTATGTACATATAAAAATTATTGCATGAAAATTTCCACTTGTCTCTGTTGAAACTTTCTGAATTTTATCTTTTAGTTCAGTAAAAGCTGCAGTTCTGTCTCGATCAGGTTTACACGCATAAAGACTAAAGTTTCTGCCTATTTTTGTTTGTGGAATATCTCATAACTAATCAGAGAGTTTAATACAGAGCATCATTCAAGTCTTGCCACCAGCTCTTAAATGGATTTTCATCTAATCTTCAGTCGATTCAAGTCATGTCATTATGTGATTTGTAAGTATTTATCAAACCTTGTGGTCAATGAAAAGGTCCCAGAACAGGAAGGGGGGGGTTGAAGTCGACCCACCTAAGAAACATGTTGAGAAGAATCCGATGTAAAAAATATTCTGACAATGTCACATGACAACTTTGCTTGTATTTAAAGCAATAAAAGCACTTAGCACTTCTGCATGAGGATCATGACACAGAGTTTAGCACATGTCTTACACTGAATGCTGCAAGTTGTAGTCCAGATATCTTTGGGTTGAGCAAGCCTGTCTGTATGATTTGAAAGTACAAAGTGATCTGTAATCGGGTGTATGGCAATGTACGTTAATGGCAAAGTTGTTTTCTGAAATGGACTTTCAAACAATCCACTCCAACACAAATGTTCTTTGCTTTAATTTCATGGTTCTCAAACATTGGTACCACCATGCTAGGGGCTAATCAGAAATTGTAAGTCTAGTAGAAATCTAGTATCAACTATTTCCAAGTCAGATTTTATGTCCATCAACCAAAATGATGAGTTATTTGTTTCATCAAAAAGTTTGAGAACTCCCTGGTCAAACTGCAGTGGATGACAGTGAAACAGGAACAAACACTGACGGTCACATATGCGGCTCTGCATTTACCTCTAAAGTCGGAACTTGGATTCAGAATGACATCGGTGGGTACCTTCAACCATGTGTGTGAAAGATTTGATTATAAAAGTATTCAGAAAAAAACTAATTGTTTTTGTAGTTGGCTCCAAATCAAAGTTTTAAATGTAAATAAAGGATTTTGTGTTTCAAAAATTAAAAAAATGTGTAAAATATCACTTTCCAAGAATACTTTCTAAAGAACTAGATATATTCCATTCATATGTAAGTGACGAGACGGGCTCCTCATTTGGTGAGAAATGCAGACAAGTCTGTCCTCAGTTTTCCAGCAAAGGAGAATATGTCAGCCAAAGTAGGCAGGATTTTGTCCCACTCATATCAATCTGTCAAGACAAGATTGATATCTCAGAAACACGCAAGAAAAATAAACCATACACAACAGTGTCAAGCTTCGCCACTGGCAGGAGCATAGATCAATGTTATTTCCCGCTTTTGCAAAAATACCTAATTCCCCTTATTTAATCAAGCGTCTCCTCGCTCTGGACGCTCCGGCTGATTTATTGTGCCCGCTGTCTTTATGAGTACCTGCTTCATTTTCCTGTCTATGCTGTGACATCTAAAGTGATAGGAATTTTATGCTTTTGATAACAATATGAGTTTCGCTTTGGCCCGGAATTCACGGCCGTGTCAGCGGCCGATAAATAACAACCACAGCGAGGTGGAAACATTCACGGGCTTCCGAGACAAAACATCCACCCGGTGGGATTTATCTAGAGATGGAAGCAGGGAAGACGGAGCTCCAAGTGGGAAGGGAGACGTGGCACAAGACGGGACGGGAAAAAACGCCGCGATCACAGTTAAAGGTCACGCAGACAGAGTGTGATATGTTCTAAATTTGTCTCTTCAGGATTTGTAACTAGACTGAGATCATGATATCTCTAACACTGGACATAAATAAAACGATTTGTTACATTTGTGAACAAAAAAGAAAAAAAAAATTCTACATTGCCCTTCTTTTTCAAAACATGTAGGTGAACTACATTGACCTTTAAAGGGCTCTTGGGATCTACGAAAACTGGAAAATATGACTCCTAATGCTAGTTTATGCTAAATACACACAGAGAATTAAACAGAGAAAAGGCAATGCGGGCTTCCACGTAAAGTAGAGCCATCCAAACTTTACCAAAACCAAAATTAGCTTCTGTGGCATTGTTGAGATGGTTTCCACTGTGTGTATTAATGCATATTAAGGTATACCTCTGGAACTAGAGGCCACTTAAAATGATCAGTTTCTCTGATTTTACTTTTTATAGGTATATGTTTGACTAAAATGAACATTGTTCCTTTATTCTATAAACTACTGACAACATGTCTCTGAGGTTCCAAGCAAATATTTAGTATTTGCAGAAAATGAGAAATGGTCAAAATAACTAAAACGATGCGGTGCGTTCAGACATCAAATAATGCAAAGAAAACAAGTTCATATTTATTTAGAAATATTACTAATGTTTTAAAATCCAGGAAGGGTTTATAAATCTGTATTTGGTGGAAGAACCATGAGGATCCCAATGGATTTCAATGCAGTGGTCTGAAGTTTTTTCCAGATCTGTACAAAGGTGGTTGAATTATTAAAATAGACATTTTTAGAGGAGGTCTCTAGTATTCATGGAGTTTAGCCATTTGTGGGGACTTAACCCCTGTGAAACCAAGATCCATTGTAAACTATGAAAATATGTGTATATTTAAATGTCATCTGATCTGTAGATTTGGTTGACAACTGGATTTTTTTTACAGTTTATCAAATGAGCTAATAAAACTTAACTTCTAGTGCCTTTTTCCAGTCCAGTGCTCTTAGTCCTACAGTTCAGGTGTAATGGCACAGTGCCTCAGGCCTGAAACTTTTGGCTGCCTTCCTGCTCCCACACACCTGAATCAAATTATAACTTAATGATCAGGCCTTTGTAGAACTTAGTCACATGCCAGGGAAGTTATTCAGCCTTTTGATTCAGGTGTGTTGGAGCAGGTATGCACCCAGAAGTAGCAGGACAGCGGCTCTCAAGGATAGGCCCCTTTCTGAGTCTTAGTAGGGATGAATCCTATGGGCTGTACCAGCCAAATTTTTCAATTTCTGTGGATAAATCAAGACCGGGGAAACTTGAATAGCCACAAAACGATGTCCACAGACGCCATATCTTGAGGGTAGATGGTTTTAATCAGGCTCAGTGCTCAGACAGTGAGTTCATAGTCATGCCACTTGCAGCTTAAAAACTGTCATTTTACAACAGCTTTACCTTTACAACAAATAAGTGATATTTTCACACCATAACATGCCTTTTTGTTTGCTTGATTAAAAAAAAATGATGCAGCCTGTTTTAAGTTAATCCGACCCAATGAATGAATAAAGTCAATCATTTTCATATGGAGTACATCCTAATCATTCAAAGGAGGTCAGTTTCTGCCATCCCAAAAAGGGCAACTGGAACCTGAAATGCTCTGAAGGTATGCGACAAACCAAAACATTCAAAATGCCCATACTGACCATACTGTGTGGTTCGAACCGGCTTGTTCCACCTTCTTTGAAACATACTTCCCATTTATCACTTGCTGTAGCAAAGTGTGAGAAAGTGACGCTCCCAAGCTTCTCATAAGCATTATGAATAAATTACCTTGCAAGTCAAGATCGAAGGCTTGAGATTTATATCAACACTTTCCACATTCCCTTGACACATTGTCCGTTTCTCTGTTGTTGCCAAACACCTGCTGGTCACCAAGGCAATGGCATTAAACTGAGATAGCTCTTTGCGTGTGATGAAGTCTAACAAAGATGACGCACTGTACCCATGACTATGTCTCAGGAATACAGAGTAAAATGTCAAGCATTTCAAAAGAGAGTGGTCATAAAGCGTGGTTATGGAGACTATAACGAATCATTGCCCAGAGCCAAAGGTCTCTTTGTTCTTGGCCCGGTCTGCTCACTAACTAAGAGAATATTATTGGTCTTACTGAAAGAAAGAGGGGAGAGTGTGTTGTGTTGATTGTGCATCGCTACTTGAGTCCTGTGTGTGTTTGGCACAGGGGCCTCAAAAAGAGTGGCAACGAAAACAAAAGGCAGGGTTAGCACAAGTGCTTGGTGGTATAGGGGCTTGAACTGGCGCGGGATCTTGGCATGGAGACAATGCACGTTGGGACGGCTGTGTCCAACGGGGACAGAAGCTGCTTGGAGCCGCATCAGCATCTCAGTGGGGCCACAGGAGGAAGAAGAGAGGGAAACATGATCAGAAGCAGAGGGGAAAATTGAGACAGATTTTCTTGCAGGTGTTGAGATAATGGACGAACAAATGATGTAATTGTTGGAGCATTTCAGAGAGAATCGAGTGGGGGGAGGCCCTCGCGTGCCTCGCGGAGGAGGTTTCGGAGATCGTTGTGGAGAAAAAAAAAAACAAACAAAAAAAACATTTGAATCACAAAGAGAAATTGGACAACATATACAAACCAGACAACCAAGACCAAATATTGGAATGGCTCAAGATTTTTTAGAATGTTGATGTGCTGTTTTTTAAAAATATTTCATTTGTTTCTTAAATGCTGGTGGACAAACATTTAAGAGGAGAAAAATGAGAGGATACAGTTTGATCAATTTGAAATTACCCAACAGACAAAACAGATTTTCTTTTCTCTCAGGATTCAATTATTTTTCCATGTACGTTAGCAATACTTAACTACCCTTTAGGCTGAAAGCCTCGATAAGGTTTTATAAAGTGTTCAGACAGAAGATCCAGGGAATTTCAGTTCATACCCTATTTGTTGGAATTCACTACTCTGATATTAAGGATGTCCAAATCTATTTTTTATCCTGGATTCTGATAAAGTTGTTTACAATTAACCTTTTGTAGATACAAAGTGTCAGCCCAAATCTTGACTGCAAAATAATGACATTACAAGCATTATAAGGTCTACATGAAATTCACTCCAATGACAATCAGAAAGCTGCAGTAACAGATATTTTTGTTCCAACTGGAGATTCTGCAGAATAAACTTGATTTTTTTTAAGTTATGAAAGCTACTACAATGAAACCTCTGAATACACATTTAATCTGTTCAAACATTCAATTTGTTAAAATGTGTTTTTAAAAAGAAATTAAAATAATTTATTTGAACACCTCACTTACACACAGCCAAGCCACAAACATGCAAAATGGCAGATATTCAGTAACTTAAAAGTAAATAAATGATGGTGATTAATGAAATAACTTCTAGTCAAACTGGTCACTCAAAGCACCAATCACCAGTCAATAAATACTACCTTCAAGTCTTGTTCAAGATGAACCTCTCTGATAAGTAATGACTTATCAATGAGTCATTTCAAAATCAGAATAATGACAGACGTAGCAGTTGCTAGCTGTCAATAGGGGCAGCTGATAGACAGTACAACAGATATTGGGTTTTGAATTAAGTCTCTCTGTCTGTTGGCATAGTTAAAAAGAAAGATGGAAACATACCAACTCTTGATGCTTCTGGCACTAAAGTCGACTCAGGTTTTGATGATGTTTGAGTGGACTGGTGAGTTGAACGTGTCTTGCCGGCTTAGCTAGCCAGGCCAAACACCATTGTTGCACAGAAAAAGAAAGTTCTTGTTTGTCTGAATTATCAAGCAACAAAGTTTAGAACAATCTTGAGCTCGACATCTCAGGATGCATTTCATCCTGATAAATCAGCAAAAAGAACGACGATGTGCTGTTTTTGAACTGCTGTCTGCCGTAGGTGGTAGTTGGGAATGACAGCGGGGAAAGTGAACAATGTCTTCAGTCCGCGTTGGCCACAAATTTAAGTTTTGAGATACAGTCAGAGCAAGAGACAAGACATTTTAATGCTGGCAAAGATGTTGATGCCCTTCTCATTTGTGGAGGATGGTTATTAAAAGCACTCTCAATTCCCGGTAAACTTCATAGCTTAGCTTACTTCACGATGAAGCTGCTGCATTCCATAGATCATGTAATGTAAACTTCAACAGCGATCGTTTCTCAATAGCCGATGGTACGAAGCAAAGTACGAAGCTTCTCTGTACGAAGCAAAGTGTAAAACAACGGGATGGTTTTTATCAGACTATGTCAAGTTAAGTTAATATACTGTAGATTCTGGCACAGTGCTTGCTAATAAACCTAATTTATACAACAATCATGGTACAATCTCCAGCATTTTTATCACACCTGCATTAATGAAATTCCTTTTTAATCTTTTAATCACTTTTAACCTGTCTTAGGTGTTATCAGAGCTTATTATTAGCACCTTGCAGTATTAGTTATGTTTTTTTCCACCCCTTAAAGTTGCAGACCTTTAACTTTGAAGCACATTTACACTCGTTCTAATCAACCAGCTCCTCTTTAAATTATTCAGGAACATGGCTAGGTCCTATCCATATGGCGAGAAAGGAGAGAAGATATATTTGGAGCATCACACTTTTAAGAGCGTGAGCCTCAACTCCCCTGGGTCATTTTCTGCTTTGGTCTTAATTGAGAGTGTTCTTGAAAAATCATTACTATATTAATGATTTAACACAAAGTAACTACCTGCTTTTTTCCAGGAGGAAAGGGAGATTTGCCTCCAATCAATATCCATGCACGCTCATTATAAGGGAGGTAAAGTTATAGTAATTAGGCAGACACCAATAACTTTTTAATGATCTTTGTTTTTAATTGCATATTATCGGGTTGCACCGTGTGTGTGTGTTTATACCCAAATATAAGATAATGGCAAAAGGAGAAGTAGATTAAAGAGGAGCTTGCAAGTTTTTCTTTTTTTATTCGTTTCAGCAACAACAGCAGCTCAGCTTGTCTGCAGAGGAAAGGGAGTATGAATGCAACCAATGCCTTTGCATCTTTCCTAACATGTGCATCAGTTTTCCAGTAATGTGCCTACACTCGCAGTCTGGGATTTTGAAATATTTGTAAAACAACACTTCCCTTCCTGCCGTCTATAAGAACAAGGAAGCGAAAGCACAGCATGGAAAAAAAAAAAAAAGCACGAGGAACTTTTAGAGAAATGAAAACTTTAATATGCAAGTTGACTCAAAAGAGAGTCAACGCAATGACACCAAATGATGCCTTTCAGGTAAAGCGAAAATCGTCAACAGTAAACTTTCAATTTTAGGTCATAAAAAGACAGACTGGCGGTGGATAGACGGGGTTTCATGTTGCCCGTATAAAAAGGGTAATAAAAATATTAATGAAAATGCAACCTCAGTGTAGCCATCTGCTAGCTCTTAAAGGGGAAGCGACGTATTTAAACCAGCGGAGGGGAGTGTGTCTGACACAAAGTAGAAAGAGAGAGGGAGGCTGAACCAGCAATCCGGTACCGCTCTGCATCTGAGAGAGCCAACATCAACCCCCCTCCTCACCGCCATCCTCACATGGCCCGTTCGCCGTGGCCCGCTCCCCCGGAACACAGCAGCAGATTGTCGATTCAATGATTCCCCTGTCAGGTGATTATCTAGGAGCTTTAATGTAATCTTCCACTCACACGTACCATATTTAAATTACGACCGCCGTCGTGAAACAAGCTGCAGATTCAGTTCGCCCGATTGCTCCGCCGCCGCCTCAACAATGTCAACTGTAAAAGAGCGCCAGCTGAAGGCAATTACGCATGTTTTCAGAGCCAATTATGATCGCTCTCGTGGCGGCAGTTATGCCACAAGCAAGGGAGTGTTCGGAAATTTTTAATTTAATGACAATATGCTCATAGCAGGATACGGCGGGCTGCCCCCCGCTCCCAGGCCTGCAGTCTAGGAATCCGCAGAGGGGGACCATAAGGCAGGCAGGAGAAGATTATGGCTCCTCTCAAGGGCCACACTGGGAGCACTTGGTGGGCCTCAGCAGTGAAGGGTAGATGGCATCCACTCATCCTTTCTGAGTGAGCACAGCTGCCAGGGCTGAGCACAAGCTGGAAAAGAAAAGACAAGCTGGGGTTTGCTCAACATCCAGTTTGGCCAGAGACGGCAGAGGGGGCGCAATGTCACACCTTCCTGTAGCAGCAGCAGACAGGGGGCAAAAAAAGACTCCTTATGAAATAATGTGGTTCTAGCTATAACATAATTAATTGATCCTGTCAGTAACAATTATTTCTACTGCTGCCAAATCATATGAAATGCTCAAAACCTGTATATTGTGTTCAATTATAGCAATTTTTAATACATCACATACCTTCATTGGACAAAATAAAGATGAGCAAAACACCTGCTGAACTTAGTATAGTGTTGCACATTAGAGCAGTAGCAAGAAGGTTCTGAGATAAAACCCCCGGCATGTTTGTATTCTAGGCATTCCGGCTTACTCCTAAAGTCCAAAAACATGACTGATAATGTTGATTAATGTTTCCTCTAAATTGCCCTGGGGTACAAAAGTGTGAGTGTGCGTGCATGGCTCTTTGTTCTGCATCTCTGTGTTGTCCTTTTGATGGATTGGGGGCCTGTCCGGGATGTTCCCTGCCTCTTGTCCAATGGCCGTTGGAGATTGACAGCAACTCCCCTACAAACCTGAATGGATAAGCAGGTATAGACGATGAATATATGGACGGATGCGGTGAATTTAAGTTCTAGTATGAACTTTTTTCAGGCAGGAGGGAGCAGCAACAGGTGAGGAGGGGCAGTACAATGCAACACTTCTTGACTCAGAGGAATCCCCAGCGACTCACAGTGCTTTTTCTATCTTCTTGCTAAAAGGGTTTTAAACTGGTATAAATGGTATGATGTGGATTCTAACAAATGCTTAAAACCTTGGTATAAATAATACCATGAACCAAGCTGTGCCCACTAACCAGACACAAATTAAAGCAGTGGGTTTACCTCCTCTTTTTCCTTTAGTTGGAGGCCTTGCACATTATCCTGAATGCTTCTGAATAATGACGATACATTTGATTGAATCATTTTTACTTCAAAGCCTCATTAAAATTGGGTCCAGCGGGAAGAGGTCAAAGGAGGAATACCACATATCCCTCTTCTAAGCAACTCTCTGCTGCTCATTTAACCCAAAGTGTTCCCAGGCCAGAGGAAGAATATATTCCCGTCTCTCCAACAGGTTGATAGTAAGATGTGCCTGGAAATCCTTCAACTGGAGGAGCACCAGGGAGGCCTCAGAAGGGAAGATGAGGCTATATATTGTAAAATCACATCTTATTTCAATCATTTTAATATAAGTCAAAATAATTTATTGAACTATTCTTTGGCATATTGTTTTTCTAATTAGCCCATCGTCAAATTTACTACATAAGCTAGCATAACAAGCGTGAAACGGACAAGTTTCTGTCAAGAGGAAGACAGAATTAACCGTCCATCAAGCAGCCCTGCTGTGGAAGACATCTCTACAAAAAAACCCAAGAACTCATGTCCAACTAAAGTCAGAAAGTATGAGGCAGCTTTCCTGCTAAACAAATTGAATAATTATAGTGAAAAATAATAATAGTAAATAAAAGTGAGTAAAAAAAGCATTCTAAAAGTAAGTTTTTTAATTTTGTAGCATTGTCATTGGGCATTTCAAGGGGCTCCAAGGCCAGATGTTATTGCTGTTTGGGGTGGAAAGTTTATAGAAATGCCTTTTTTTTTTACATTCAGAATATAAAGTAGATTACAATGTGACAGAGGATGTCTTTAAATGTGTCACTTTGCCCTGTATAATGTGTGCAGGCAGCAAAAAATTGAAACTAATATCATGGACATAAACCTCATAAACTTAACTGGCACCAATGTAAATAAATGCCCATGTCAGATTACTTTTTATCATTTAATACTAACATTTTTGGGTGTGTAAGTTTCTTTTCATGTTGAACAGTACTTGTGCCATTATCACGCAATTTTCGCTAGAAATGCAATGTTTGAGATTCCACAGAAAAACTTGTGGCAGTTCACCATCAACAGAGATAAAGCAGGGTTTGTAATAACAGCAAACACACACGTATGTGCTACATATTTTTCAGCCACTGTTTAACAGTTTAAGAAAAAAATCTGACAGAAATCAGGTTGGATCAGTTAGCTGCCACTAGGACGCTTTTATGAAACCCAAGCGTCAGTTCTCAGCGGTGGAGGTCGACAGAGGAAGACATTGCCTCCATTCCTAGGAGATTGGTGAATACAACACATATATTAATGTATTAAAGGTGTTGGCAGTGCTGGGTGCAGGAGCAGGAGAGAGGGGAAAAAGAAGCTGATGTAATGTATGGTGTTGTCTTGTATAGAATGTCTGGCAGGGGAGGAGGAGGCGACGCGTTCCGGCCAGATTATAAGGCCGGTGCTGAGAGATGAGGGATGGCCGGCTTGTAAACAAGTGACAAGCGTCCTGGATGACAATTCCTAATCCATCATAGTGCTGTCAGCGGTGACCGGCGGGGTGACGGACAGGACCCAGGAGAGGGGACAGCTGCTGCACGTCAATCCACATCATAATTTGAAAAGCTTTTTTCACATGAGCTAAAACAGAACGAGAGCAGAGGGGGAAGAGGGGAGGGACTTCCTACCTGATGCCTTCTCCTTAGTCTGTCACTCCAATCTCCATTCCTTCCTCCTTCTCACTTTTCCACCTGTCTTTACTGTTGCCAGCCTTTAAGGCCTGGTTTTAAGTTGCATGCACCTGCTGAGAGAAAAAAAAAATTATGTCATTACTTGTATCTTCATCTGTTTCTGTTTGCTTTACTTCTGTGATCAAAACAGATTTAACTCAGGTTTAAGTCGAAGTTATACTGTGTATTGCTGTGAAATTTGAATAAAAGTAGGAAATGTAAATCCAAAAGTTACTCAGCTTAGACAACTACAGTTTACATTATTATTATTATTATTATTATTATTACTATTATTATTATTCATACACTTAGCAGATTTAGGTGTAAAATAATGTGAATTTTACCAGTATGTTTCCATTTTACTGACTGGAAGTGATGGTATATTTTTGAAGTGGCCTAGTCAGAGTCCTGACAGAGAATCTGTGGAGGAAGTTCAAAATCAGGATCCTGACAAAGAGGCCTTCAGACGACAAAGATGTGGAGCTCATCATCAATGATAAATTTCCACAAAACCAGTAAAAACACAAATATACAATAAGGGTTTCTTTGTTGTTATGCAAAAATTTTTTTTTACTATGATTCTTGAAAAAAAATATTTTCAGCTCTTTTTAAAAAAAAATCTTTTTTTCAAAAATAAAATGTATTTTTATTTTTAATCCTTTTACATTGATTTTTTATTTTTTATTTATTTTTTTTTGGGGGGGGGGGATTAGGGTGCCCATCTTATCTACTGTCAGAATCACTCTTTTGGTGCGGGAGGCATCGGAGGCCATCCAGGTTTCCATTCCTGACCCTGGAAACATATCCATATGAAGGTATGCTGTACATTTGGATGTGCAGCACATCAACTCTGTCACAGATCATCAGTAGAGCATGTGTTTAATTAATTAACAGCCATGTTCAGACACTCTCCTATTAATAATCGCAAAAATAAACATCAAGCCAGAAAACATAACACTATAACAGACCAAATGTTCTGTTCTTTGTGTGAGAAATGTTTGTGTGTTTTTTTTGTTGTTTTTTTTGGTGTTAAATCCTGATACATTAGTGGAGCTGTTGTCAGTCAGCTGCTATGGTAACGGGTCTGTGTGTAGCGTAAAAAAAAATAAAATATTACTTGTGGTTTTGAGTTATTCTTCAATGGCTTTTCTGCGTTATTCTTCTCTTTGCTGCAGCGCACTGCACTAAATTAATAAAGCTATCTGCAGGTTTCATTTTGTTAATTGTTTTATCATAATAGTGTGGCTGTGGGTGGTAAAATTTAAAGTATAACATGCAACATGTCTATACAGTGTCGGCCACAAAGTGAATATACAGAAAAATAAGTACTGTGTGTATGCATGAAGAGTTAATACTGCTACCAGCAGGTGTAAATAATCCCTATGTAGAGAGTATTAATCTTAGGCAGCTGATTAAGTCCATTTCGTCACGTCAAGGCCACCATTCTTTCCCCAAAGACCCCACTTCCCTGCCAAACCGGGGTTTCCGATCTAGGGCGGGGGGAGGGGAGGGGGGCCCTCAATGACAACTTTGATGTGAGCTACAGCTCACACGGCAAAATGAGAGGCAAGAGCGCGGAGGGCTGCACAAATGCCCGACCTTCCCGCTGCATCTGCACAGATCCCACTCTAAATGGTCACATTGATGCTCCTGCTTAGCTATCGGCTGTGAGCCCTGATGGAGCCAACACCAGGAGGGGTGTCCGGGGGGGGGGGGGGGGGGGACTAAAGGGGCACAGCAAAGCCTGGAATCCTGCCAAAAGACATTTGCAAATTAATGGAGATAAAGCCAGCTCCCATTGCATTTAACTCTGTTCTTTTTAGTGAGGTCTTCCCAAACTTTTTTGCGTTTTCTTTTGTTTGTCATGATTTGCATTCAACCTTTCCTATTCTTATTTGTTGGCTATATTAATTTTCTATTTTTTTCTCGCTCTCTTTCTGATGTTAATTAATATTCAATTACATTCAGGAATGTTTCACCTAATCACAGAAAATGTTGGCCTTCAGCTTTATTGGCTGTGTTTGGAAAGACACTTGTGAATAAATACAAAGTATGTGGTGTTAGAAGGGGTGGGATGTTTGCTTTGTGCCAGGGGCATTGTCTGTCAAAATGATGGTGAAATTCCCTTCAAACTATGCTTTCTTTTATTAGAGCACCCTCATAAAAAAAGGAAAAAAAACCCAAACACTTGAGGATATGCGATTTACCTTCACTGCCAAACTTTTCTCCTGTCAGGTGCAGCACAAGGACGTGGCAATGATCCAAAATATGTTAAGTGTGTCTTTCTCTTTTTTTTTATTTCCCAACAATTTTGCAAAATGAAATTAAAAGAAAAAAAAGGGTGAAGTTTTGTTCCTCGTTACAAGTGAGTTTAATCTGCCACCTTCTGGTTACACGTTCTCTTTTCATATCCGTCGCCTTTCCTGAGGGGAAGGGGCCACCGCTTCCCTCCAGGAACAGATGGCAGACCAGCCGTACGCTTGAGGTCACCACCGCTAAGACAAGCGCGCGTAGAATCAGGGGAGCAAAAAGGCAGAATGGTCAGTGTCGATTTAAGGAAGAGGGGTAATAGCAGGGAGGACGGTTGGAGGGGTGGGGGTGGGGGCCGCGGGGCGGACGGGGGTGGGGGGAATCAATAGCAACATAAAACTGATTTAGTGGGTGTCATAAAACATAAGTAAGTGCTGTGAGATGGAGAAAACCAGGGTCTCAATTTAATCTGGACAAGAGCTCCACTGTACAGATGAAGTTATGTCGAGAGAAGGAGAGATAGAAACGGGATGGGGGGAGTAGGGAGGAGGATAAAGGAGAAGCAGGGGGGGAGGAGGAGGAGGAGAGCAGCCCACAAGATAGGGGAGAGAAAGATGCAATAAAATCTAAAAGACAGACACTTAATTGTCATATTAAAGACTCTCTGCAGTGCTTGGCTGAGTGGAAGGTTAGCTCCCATTCATCATCTGGCTAACAGCCACTTGAATGAAATCACAATTAAAATCTGCTCAATATTGTCCCTGAGATGTTTTTGCGAGCATTAATTTTTTTTCCCCCCATTGATTCTCCGCCCCCCATAAATCAGAAATGTTGCGGCGCATGTAATGGTTTTTATAGAGAAAGGATTATGGCGTTATGAAGCTAATGTAGCAGAACTGGCTCATTTACACACACAGCCCTCCCAGACCGCTTTTACAGGGGGACAGAGTTATTACGCCCCGCGCGCAGACAAAACAACAAACACAACTCACTGACATTGTTTAAAAGATTCATGTACTGTAGTCGTTTATGATCATAACGCTTATGCTGAGGGATGATGTTTTTTTCAGATGCGTGCCAGCAGCCAGAGACAAACGCGCAAAGAGGCACAATTCACCCAAATGAAAACATGCCATAAAACATAACAGCTGCCTTGTGTTCTGCCTTAATGTTTCTTTTAATTTTGGTATTAATATTAGTTCTCACTGACAAAGAAAAGAAAACATTTTCTCAGCTTGAAAGCAGGTAGACTCAAAAATGTAAATATTGCCAATCCTCCTTGTTTTCTGCTAAAGTTGGCAGGCGGTGGGTCTCTCTCTTTCCAAGACAACTAACTTTTATTTTGTGGCATTTATTGCTGCACCAAGAAAATTCAGTTGTAAAATGACCAAAGTACGAAACACCTGAAGAGTGGGAAACACTAAATGCCAGCTCCAAGGTACCAAAATGACCAAATATGCCTCCTTGGGAAATGGTTTTATTATAAACAGCTTTCCTTAGATTTGATCTTCCTCTGAAATGTTTTTAAAATATCCTGACAACTCCTGGGTGGCTTTGGGTGTTCTTTCAAAAGCAACAAGTTACACTCATGTTACAGTTAGCCTGACCTGTTAGCGGTTAGCCGTTGCTGATCTCATCATATTTCTGGGTTTATGACTGATGGCTCACAGCTCAGAACCAATAAAGCTGATAATCGATCTATTCCAGTCACAAGCAAGTTTGTCAATATGCCTTTAATTAAAAGAAGTGGTGGGACTTGATAAAAATAAATAAATAAAATAAAAGTGGTAACACTTTATTTGAAGGGTTGTCCATAAGACTGACATGAGACTCATAAAGATGACATGACACATCATGAACAGGAATGACTCTATAAATGTCTATGGCTGTTGTCACAGTGTCATTCAGGAAATAATGAAACTTTTAATGCAAAAGTACACTAAAAGTTGCATTAAAAGTTAATTAAAACTTTCAACTTAGCATTATTCAGTAAATAGTAAAAGGATAATAAAATAAATATAACATAATAAAAGGATAATGCAAAATTCCATTAAAACTTGGATCAAAAGTCCATTAAAAGTATCAACTTTTAATACAAAGTGTCATTATTACCCAAACACTTCATGACCGTCACAAGCATTCATGAAGACTCCTCCATGTCCATGACAGTCTCCTGATAACCTCATGCACACGCCTTCAAATAAAGTGTTACCGCAAACGGTAATTGCAGATTCTGTGATTAATTAATTGCATTGTAATTAAAATCCACATAACAAAATGGGCAACATTTTCAGTTCAAAACCTTTTAATGCTGCAACAATACAGATATTAATTGCTTTTAATCCTTTTCTTTAGGTTATTCGACCGTAATATTGGTGCTGGTATAAGCTTTCAGGTGTTTCACGAACCCCGTATTCATTTCACTTCTCTGATAAAATATTTCTTTTGAAATGTGGCTGCCGATGTTAGCGTTGGGGACATCTTTCTCCAGTTGTCATTAAGCCACTAGTATCTTTATTGTGAACATATAATGTCTATAACTGTGATCAAATGATTTAATTCTAAAGCAAGAAACGGGTGACTAAAATACATATATGACTAGACTAGTCAGCTTGTGTCTTGTGCTCTGGTGAGACTTCTCAGATGGTTGTGGCCCAGAAGCCGAGGCATCCCAGCTCTGACTGTCACACTTCAATCTGAGCATGTGCGAAAGGGGAACCTGGTACCCAAGCATCAAATCATCATCACATAAACTGGCCCTGACAGCAGCTAAAAAGGGTGATGGATCATGTGGGTTTGTTGTGCTGAGGAAGTTTGTCCCTTGATAGGACCCCTAACTCAAACCTAGTCCACCCCCCTTCCTCTTTCCATTGCCACCAGACATCCCTAAACAGCACCGACTCTTGCACACAAACGCACACGCACACACACACACACACACACACACACACATACACACAGGTAATTTTCTCGCATCTGGGTCAGCAGCACAACAAGGCCAAATCATAGCAAGAGCCTCTTGCTCCTGCCAAGTGTTTGCCTTTTCACATAATGGGTAAACTGTTGTACGTACAATAAAAATGGAGATAATGTTTACAAGCAGAAGGACAACCTTCTCCTGGAATTTCAATATGAAGATGAAAAGCTGTAAGTCTGGGTGACAGCTCTCACAGCTGCCGGTGACTACATGTAAAAATGATGAAATGTGCATGAGTGCCGTGGCCGGCGTCGTTCCCTCTACATGCTTCTGACGGAGGCTGGTGACATGGTAAGGACACGACAAGCACACGCATGACAGCTTTACTATGCGCATAAAATACCTGCATAGGGAGAGGAACAGAGTTATACTTTTTTATGTTCTCAATTCTTAAGAAAACGGCATCTAAAGCTTGTAGGGGGTGGCAGACAAACGCAATATAATATTTATGAAAAAGGCCTCCATTAAGGTTTAGGTGTTTCTGCAAAGATCTTTTTGTTATTTTGGCTCATTGTCCACACAGATCTGATGTTTTGAGAGGCCATAAATGATTGTTTGCCAGAGTGAACAAATTTCAAAATGTTGCTTTCTTGTGTACGTGCAAGCCGTGTCTTTTTCTTTTTTCTTTAAACAATGACGTAACTCCATCTCTCTTTTTAACCAGCATGCACCTCACTCTCACAAATAAGCACAGTGCTGTTCTGTGTTGTTCAGCGTATAGCACATCTATTTATTTCGAATTCATACAAGATTAGACACCGGTAGTCTACAGTCTTCAAGTGTATGAATCAAGAAATCAAAACTAAAAACTTGTATAAAAGTTGGCTGGTGAAACCTTTTTTTGACCCATTTAGTTGGGTTGGAGAAAAGGAACCTCATCATTCTTCCCAAAACAACATTTTGAATTAAACAAGGACCTGATCCAGCTTCACTGCACCACTTTTACAGGACAAAATTAATATGATGGTTAAAAAATGCTTTTGAATCTTTTTAATCTCAGTTGATGGTGTTAATCCCTTAAGTTTAAAGAATATATATGCTTATTTAGCCTAACTAAACCTGGGACAATAAAGGAATTGTTAGCCTATTTGCAGTTTACTTGCTAAATAGCTAGAACAGATAGTGCTAACTACATGCAACATTCACACAAGCAGCAGTCATATAAAGTCAATGTGGGAAGATAAACTTATATCCAGAGTAGAAATAGTTATTCCTCAACAAAACTTGTTTGATGCTATGAAGTTTTTTTTTTTTCTTTTCCCAAAACGATTAGCACAACATGGAGCAATTAAATGAAAAATACTGATCTTCCAGTAAATAGCTGCACAGATATAAGAACTGCTGCCACACAGTAGAGGATGTGTCTGCTCGACCTGACAGCGTATTTTTGTGTTTCTTTGTGACGTTCTGGCAATTTGTCCAGGGTCCGTCCCATTTCTCTTCCATCATCTACTGGAGACCGGCACCAGCAACAGATGTAGAAATGTACCGACTGATGGCTCCCATTTCTCTTAATCAGCCATTTCAGTTTTTTATGCATAATATTAATATTATCAAATGTTAACGAGAAAATTCTACACTGAGCAGAGACTTTTAAACCCTTTAACCTCTTGGTTTTGTTCAGAAACCGTACGCCAGAGGAGTTTTAACATTCAAAAACTCAAAGCGTAACAATGAAAGAAAAATTACTTCTTGCCATAGGTAAAATAAAAAAGGGTGACACTGACAGAGGAGGCTATGCAGATATTTGTCTGTGTGTTTTACCCAAGCGTCAAACATTACAAGCAATGCAAAAAAAAGTCCTATTGTAAACAATAGGAACAAATCATTTGATAAAAGCTAAGCATTATCTTTATATCACCGTGAATAATGCTTTTTGAGTGACAAATGGCTACTCGAAACAGATTAGGGCCTTACTGTGTCTTTGGGGAGAAACATGATAGGAGCAAAACAAATGCATTCGAAAACAGGTTGTTGTAATTCAATCTTTAGTTTAGATCTGCGCGGCGAAGCCGAGGCCTCCACTGTCAGCCGCCGCCTGCCACAGAGCGCCACGTCTTCCTGATAAATTCTCAAGGCAGTCCACAAAACGCTCCCATAACCAGTGACACGAGATGATTTCCCGCCTCTGACAAGCCTCGGTATTGAGTATGATAACACTTACTTTGTCTTCATCCTTGGCTGGAGTATAATATCAATCCGTTTGATGATCCAGCAAAGCGAGTCGAGCACTTGCGTATCAATCTTCATACATCGCTGCCTGGTGTCTAACAAAAAGCCCAGAATGGGATCATTCAATCACCCCTCCGCTGCGCTGCGTTCACATTGCTCGGCTCTCTCTGCAGCTCAAGTGTCTCCTGCCCTGTCAGCATTTGGTCTATTTCTCATCTCCTTCTTTTTCCTATCTGTTTCTTTCACTTGTTGGGGATAAAGACACAAATTACGGATGATCATATCACTGCGTGTTTGTCATAGCTAAACTTCACGTGTTTTATCAGTCCGCACGGCCTCTTCTCATCTTTTGATTCCCTCCTAATGCGTTTTTTTTTTTCTAAACTATTTTTATGCCATAATAAATTTAAAGATGAAATCACCTCTAGGTACATTTTTACCATTTTTTCCAGATATAAAATTATGTATCTTTCCTTCAATTAATGTCAGGATTTTCTTTTTGGACCTCAAGTAAAAGGTCCGCCATTGGCTGGTGTAGCATGGATGGTGCCTTGGGAAGACCCCTTCTTCTGTTAATCATTTTTTGTTAAGGTGCTCCTTTTTTAATGCTGCCCTGGGCAACTGCCCAAATGACCCATATAAAAATAAAAATAAAAAAACTGCCCCAAACTTCCCCCTGGTTAGTAGATAGGTTGCATACAGTATTGCTGAGTTATACATAGACAGACAGGAGGCTAAATGTTTGCTGACTAGGTGTTAGCCTTCAACATAATGTATCCGATACCAACTCACTACAAATGACTTCTTTCTACTAACACCATGTGAAAAAATCTGAATCGCATTTTGTTAGATGTTAGCTCTACACTTAGAAGATTCTGTTTCTTTCATCGTGTTACTTTAAGGCAAATAGCAAGTTAAAAAAAGAACCTTAATTAACTGCTACATAGTTAGCAAAGGTTCCCGATGACATTTAGTGGACATGAAAGCAGCTGTCGACCCAAAATGCCATCGGTTGATGTTAATATGGAGAAGTAGAAGGAATGTATTGTAGGCAAGATTATTACCAGCAAAGACCAACCTGAAACCATGAACTGATGATTCTTTTCGTGGAATTAAATAGTTTAAGGAAACAAAGTTCATCAACTCTGGTTAATTTGTCAACTCTTTGCATGTTTGTTAAAAATACAGGTATTACCCTTCGTACAATCGCAAGGAAATGAAAGGAATCTTCTGAAATATTGATATCAAATATCAATTTTCAAGGATTTGGATCAGTTTTGATGTGTTGTAGTTCTGAAGAATGAATGCCAAAAACATTTCTATATTTAAGCACCTTGATTCGGGTACATTATTTTATAGTCTGGCATATTCAGGAGAGTGTTTCTACCACCAACTGGACTCTCACTGGATAGGTGGAGTTAACGTCTAACATTGTGTCTTATAGTGTGACAACAAATTCGACGCACTGGTATGTCTCTTGCTTGTTTTTTCTGTCTCCCGATCGATTGACGGCACGGTGTGACACCAGTAGATCCACCCTAACTGTACCAAAACATAAGGACCTACAACTAAATGTGGTCCAGGAATTGTGCGGTATTGTAGGTTGTGTGTGTCACTTTTTAAGTGGAAAAAGATAAAAAACAGTATACTGAGTCACACCGACCCGTGACGCACCACTCAGTGGAAATGAGACATTGTAAATCTAGAAAGTTTCAATGCTCAAGTGCCCTCACATGGTCAGACGAAGGAATCCTAAAGTAGGTCAAGCCTCCAGTTTCACTTTCAATTTTAAGCATCTAGCATGCCAAGATGAATCGTCGCTAAAGCCAGCATAGCTTAGCAAGAGTTCCAGTAATGCTATTGGGTAATTGCTACAATACTTCAGTTGCAGCCTTAGCGATTCTGTAGCAATGGCGCTAATGGTTGGAATACACTTTGTGAGCACAGTGGCACTCGCTCTGATAAAAATATTCAACATATTGACAATGTATGGCAAGCTGACTTCAAAAAAAGCTTTGTGTCTGCAGTTAAGTGGCGTCACAGCCTTAAGTAACGAAGTGTCAACGCTAATTCAGAATCTTCACCTACACTGTTCTTTGGGGTGGATTTGTGGTACAGAATTTCCTCTCACTAACCATCGGTGGCTACTTCCTGTTTGGCCGCCCATCTCCAACTGCTGTGTCTGTGGTTTGGTGCTCAGTGAAAACAACTATGAGGCGGTGCTCGCCCTTTGAAGAATGGCCCAATCAACAGACACTAAGCAATCAACTTTTTACTTGTCAGTTTTGATGTATCCAATCATAGCTCTGGGTTGTTTTTGCGATGTCTAATGTTCTGTGAAGATGGGCTTTTCATATGCTTTATTGTCGCGGCGTTTTTTGCCCCCATCAAAACAAAAAAATGTGTTCACACTTTTGTGGAATAAAGCCCTCTGAGGGAGAGAAGCGTGGCGGGAGCGGGGTGCAGAAAACAATGAAATTTAACCCGTTTAAAACTGAATCATTTTCCGAGCGTACCTCAGGGCACTTGGGTGTTTATTGGCGGGACCAGGGAAGCAGAGACCACTGGACTGGTAATTGTTTCCTCTAAATCTGCTGAGCTCTGAGGAACACCAGTTTTTCATCAGACAGAGGATGAGAGGGTAAAAGGACAACACGGGCGGAGAAAAGCCTAAAAAAAAGAGAAAAAAAAATGCTTTATTCCATGGTGTTGGTTTTTATCACTTCATCTCCCAAGTTAGTAAGATCGGTAGCCTTCCTCGTGACATAATTACAACCACAGCTTTTGTCAGCTGTGAATGGATGGAGCTTGCCTTGGTGCCATACCGCATGTAACATCTTTAAATTGACCAGCTGAAATGGGGGGAGGAATTAATTTGAGGAGGTTTTTTGAATTTGATTGAAACCCAAAGAGAATAGAGGTGGTTTAAAAAAACAAAACAAACAAAAAAAAAAAACACACTTTTGAACTAACTTCATTTGACATTTTTATATTGAGTCACAGCTCAGAAACGGGCCTGATATCTCATTCAGCTGTAAAGTGATGGCCTCTCCTCACAGCCGCCGAAAGACATCTGAAAAGCAAAGTACTGCCACACTGCGCTCGGACCAATTTGTCTCCATCACTCTATTCATACAAACAGCGAATGATTTAGCTAAAACTGTGTAGATTCTTGCAGGGATTTTTTTCCCCCCTTTCTCCCACCAACACCCCCTCCTTCACTTTATTTTCATTATGCTCACAACGATGCTGGAGGTTTCGACTCTGTGCGTGCATTTGGCTTTGAAAGTCTCAGATTTAGCGCGGTGGTATTGGCTCATTTTTCATATCCATTGTTGGCTTGTCAGGGTGTCATAGCTGTTCCACGGAGCTGTTAGATCAGTCCAAATGTATAAATCATTCAGGATCTGACACTCTCATTTAATTTGGGGAGGAGGGGGCCCTGCTGCGGCAGCGGGGCCTATTAATGAAAAATCCCTGCCCTGTTTGCTGAATGGGAACATTCAGCCCATTTTATTTTATTCTTCTTTTATTTATTTATTTTTTTATCAACCTGGATATTCTGTATGATTTCCCACAGTAGGCCGTCGGCTGCCAGCTTGGCACTTAGTCATTTATCATCATATGTCATGTTTGTCAATCTACTCGGTTCTTTTACTCAATGAGCGCCGATAAAAATCACTTTGCATATTAAAAGAAAAGGCAGGCAAACTCGGAGGGCGCTAGGTGAGGTAAAACCTCTCATTTCCAGCGTGCGGTGGTGGTTCCAACCCCAGAGCCTGTGTTATTGTTTTCCATCTGTGAAATAAAGTAACAGGTACTTAATGTACCAAAAACAATTTGTACAGCAGTTCTTTTTCCCCACTGAAGGCGTGCATGGCTCGCTGAGGGCTCCCCTTATCTCAGCGAGGCTAATCCATTTTCACACCGCACTCCGGCGCTCTCATTTTACAGCTGAGGAGCTCCCCGGCTCCACGCTGGGCCCGAAATGGGACCCCAGTCACTGCGGCCCCTTGGAGTTTGCGTAGGTAAGTGTGCAGAACAAATGCTGAAAAAGTCTTTAGAAAGTTAAAAGGGACTAGTTTGGCTTTTCCCTCTCCCTCGCCCCTCTCTCTTGCCCACCCGCCTCCCCCCCACCTGATCACCTACGTTTCTTAGTGCATTTCACAGTGTGAGCTTCTGTGCTTGGGCGCCGTCACAGGAGAGTGTCTGTAATTGGAAGTGCATAGAGAGAGAAAAAAAAAAAAACAGAGAGAAAAACGGTGTATGCATATAAAATTCTCGGTTGCTGTGTGCCAAAAAACGACTTTGTAAAATTTATGGTTTTCTAAAACTTCCGTCTCTTGGAAAAGTGAAAGAGCAACATATATCCACTCATCCAAACAAATAAAATCCTTTTTATTGAGATGTCCAATAAAGTACCAAAATGACTGCCACAATGCCCCTCCCACACCTGCTTCTGCACAGTGTTGGCCACCGATATTAGTGATAGAAAGTCTTTTGATTTTCAAAGACTAAAATACAGTCAACAGTTGTCGGTCACACGTGTGAAACTCAAGGCCCGGGGGCCAAATCCGACCCACCACTCTTTTTTATTTGGTCCTTTAGCCTCTAGAAATGCACATAAAAAGAAGAAAATGAGAGAGATCTGCGCTTAAATATTATTTAATCAAATCAAGTGGTTATAGAACAAAATGAAAATGAATTTGATGTCCCTATTGTAGATTATACAAAACATAAGTTCACATTTTATTAATACAAGCCATCTACTTTGAATAGTCAGTCAAGGATGTAGCAATTAGCAAAACATCTCCAGCTGAGATGGAGACCCCGCCTCTCGCCCAATGACTGCTGGAGATGCACACCAGCCCCACCAAAAGCAGCTCAACATGAAGAAACACAGGGCAAACAACCATGCACACACACAAACACACACACACATGCACTCACACCTGAAGACAATTTATAGAGACTATTAAAACAGTCATGCTTTTGGACTGTGGGAGAAAGCTGGAGTACCCAGAAAAAAGCCATGTTTGGATATGGAGAACATACAAACTAGAGGTGTTCATTTTGTTATTGATCCATTATCAATAAATACAGGGCCAGTATCGCCAATACTGATATTGTTTATTATTTAGCTTTGATGTATCGTCAAACTTCAAATTATTTTGTTAAAACCTGCAGCAGAACTTGGATAAAATCTACAGGTGTCTACAAAATACTTCAACATAAACAATACAAAAAAACAAAAACAATTGCATTCATTTGTTCCTAAATAAAGTGCAAACGGTATATATAATTTGAGAGCAAATCAAGAACTTTTTTAGGTAGAGTTGGGGAACTACAATACTAAAATAAAATTAAAACGTCAGAAGGAAATCTCAAACAGAGCAGTCAGTTTTACCACACTAATATCAAGTCTATATCAATACTGATAGACTTGGTATTGATATTCTTGTACAGCAGCTTTAATAGTTGGACTAAAAAAGTATAACGCAGGATTATTGTGATGCAATTACACAAAGACGTGCTGCTGAAGGCATACAGACCCAGAAAAAATATATACACAGCATTGCTTTTTGATTTAATTGTGTGTGTTCCTTTAAAGCTACAGTTTCTAACAAAATATATCAACACCATATGTGCAAGCTGTATTACGAGCAACACAGGAATGAATGGGAGGGATTGTGGTCAAACTAATGACCACAAAACTTGATGAATCAGTGTTACACATAAGACATCCAATAATTAAAGGAAGTAAAAAAAATAACAACAATTACTCAAATCTAAAATGCTGGTTTGACAAACTGTCATGTCTCTCTTACTTGGAAAATTATAATCCTGTTAGTCCTATGGCTTTCACATCAGTTACCATAGAACCAAAGCTGGTCCGTCTGCCTTCAGGTGAAGGTTGGAGTCACTGGAAAAAAAACCTTCAAGGACACAGAAACGGGATAGTGAAATATAGAAAGTTTCCTTTCTTAAATTCTTCATATCGATAGCAGCACAAATCATATATACTTTTATTCCTTAATTTGTAGTGTTGGAATGTTTGAAAAACTCACTCAAACTGAGAACAATACTCAAGATAATCCATAATTGTCTTGTACAAGGAACTTAAAAACAACATATATATAAAAACCACATCAAACTGATTAAAAATTAGATTAAATTTAAAAAGATGATAACTGATCCATTTATTACTAAGCAGTGGGGATGCAAGTGCTGCTGGACGGAACTGCTGGGTCAGACTAATTGTTGGAGCGGAGCGCTTCTATCGGCGTCCTTTTATTCGGAAATTTTAGATGCAGGCCGACATTATCCAATTCTCATCTTTTGGCTGATATTGAACCGATTTCCAATATCAACATCAGATCAAGACAACCCTGATCTGATAAAACATCACCTTTTTGTGATTTGTTTTTGCCATCGTTTTGTTCTGTGCCACCATGATAAACACTGACACCTTTTGGTAAACTTGGTCCAGGACCGCCACTGCCACTAAGAGCCATGATCCTTTAGCAACTTTCACGCCTTGCCACAGATTCCCAATCAAATTGACTGGGACACAAACAGATGTAGCCATTGTAGCCATATATGTGTATTTAGAGTCTCTGCCCTGCTGAAAGGTGAACTTCTGCCCCAGTCTTGAGATTTTCCTCCAGAGTTGTTGTGATTTCACCACTATCCATCTTTCCATCAACCTCTGGCAGCTTTCCTTGCTCTTCCATGATACTGTCACCACCAAGGTGAGGAGCAAATTTTACCTTAAAGCATTGTCTGATCTGTTTAATAAATGTGAATTGCAGTAGGTCTAAAGCTTAAAACGCAGAAGAGCTTTCTGTTCTGCCTCTTTCTCGTTTGGCCTCGTTTTCTTCTTGTTCTTGGTGAGCCACATAGCGCAGGAAAAACTCTTTTGATTTACTCACGATTCGTGCTCCTAACCCTTTGCTCTCCCATCATGCCAAGTCATTTGAGGCATCTGTGGCCTCTCTGGCCGAGCCTCCAAAGGCCCATCAACCCCCCACCGCGGCCCACAATGGCGCATGCCCACTTGGCTGCGCCGGCTTGGAGGGCAGTCGGGCCAGGACTCCCAGGACTCCCAAGCATCCAGAGCAGCTGGAAGTCCCGTCTTCCCATCCCGCTTCTCAGCAAAACAATCAAAACAAAGAAAATCAATAAGGAATCCGTCCATCCAGGAGAGGCAAAAATGAAAAAAAAAAAAGCGGGGGGACATCAAAAACATCACAGTTTGACAACCGAGAGCAACGAATCTTCGAGACGTCGGGGTTGCCGGTTGAAACCCAGACAGCTTGACGGATGTAATGTAATGTAATGAAGTGTAGTCCTCGCACTGGCGGGAGCAGAGTTCCCTTTTTCTACAAATAAACCTCGGTCGTAACTGCAAAAGAAAACACGGCACGGTGCATTAGAGAGGTCTCTTAAAGTGATTACATCTGAGTCAGACATTTGCAATTGTGCGTAAGTGCATGCGCACGTCTGCTGATCTGATTCGCAGCTCAAACTTACTTAGCCTCATCGAGTTAACCCCTCAAACCTAAACAACCGTAATGGAGAGCCCAAAAAAAAAAAAAAAAGAATTCCCTCCCCCATTTTCTTCTATCCACTTCTCACACACACACGCACACACACTTTAGACTGACCACCCCACAGCTAATGCAGTTGACACAGAGGGTCATCTGCAGTTCACGGGGAGGTGAGAGTTAAAGGAACAGGTCCCGTCTTTATTTTTGCCAACTTGTCCCAATGAAAATGAGGAAACGGAGATTTAAATTGAAACGTTAAAGAAAATGTGGTTTGCACAACTGTCCTCTTCTGCTCCGACCAGCCACAGCATCATTTACACGGTTTAAAAGTCTGGAATATGATCCGTTTGTTTCCCACATCTGGATTAGAGGGGGGGGAAAAAGTGAGAAATTGAGTAGGGGAAAAACATTTTATATTCAAGATTTCTTACTTTTTTGCTTTTTTCAGACATGATGAATTCTGTCCATTTAGGGAAAAAAAGGGATTTTTACACTAATGTAGATTTATTTCTTCTATTGTTGTTGGCTCGTCACATTAAAACTTCAATTTATGTCCATGTTTATGTGACATAAATAATTGAAGTAAATGCACACCTTACAAAAAAGTTATGCCTCCAGAACATATTTAAAATGTGACCCAGGATCACAATAAAAGTTTGGTCCACAAGCACCAATGGTTGATGCAGACAATTTATTATTTTAGAGTGAGATTTTATTTACTGATGCTAGACGGCTCAGAACGCTCCAGATTGATTTAAACTTTAAGACGAATAATGTTAGGTGCAACTCAAATTCACAAATTCATCTAATTAACCCCATATTTTTGCTTTTATTTTAATTTTGCAGCACATAAAAAAAAGCATCCAACAAGAACAACGAGAAGCTAAATAATAATAAAAAAGCTTTCTAGGACAAATAATTCTTATCTTGTTCTTTTTTACCGAAAATAGAATAAAAAATACACTAGATCAGGTGTCGGCAACCTTTATAATACAACGAGTAATTTTTGCCTATAGTCCAGCTAATTAAAACTTTAGAGCCACAAATTTCATGTAAGCTTTTGAGAAAAGCCGTAAATTAATTTTTGACAGAAATCTACTGTAAATAATTGGTTTTCAATTTCAAAGAATCAATTTCGGTTAACAAAAAATTAATACAAACAAAAAAGATGCAACAATGCGAACAGAGGATGGATACGATGTCTTGGATGAAATGTTGATAGTTGTGGAAGACTAAAAAAAGTACATCATTTCCAATCAAATATCAAGAACAAAAAATATTTGGATACTATAACCATTACTTTTAGTGTCATTCTGTTGTAGAAAGTTAATGCAATGATAAAATTGCTATAACCTAAATTTGTATCGTATCTAAGCATTTAGGTTATAGTTGGTATAGTTGGTTTTTTGTCTTTTTTTAGTTTTTTAAAGCTGCTGTGTGAGAACCATAGAACCACTTCTGGCTCAAGAGCAAGAAATGGAAAACTAGGTATCAAAACTTGGACGACATTCCAGACCTTAATCCTTCTTACATCTATTTGTTAAAACTTTTGGCCAACATGGCAAAATATCTGGACAGAACGACTGTAGCCCCTGTTTGATCGCTAGAACCTTTGATTTGATCTTAAAACAAAGATACTTCATTTTTCAGAATTTTGTAAGGTAAATAAACGCTGTGATTCAGTTTGTAGTGTTGGGTTGTTTCACACAAATGTCCACAATGCTCTAAAAACTGTTAGAAAAACCTAGAAGTATGAGAAAGGAAAAGTATGGAATATTAAGTAACATAAATAATGGTGTTTACTGACTTGTTAATTTTAGGAACTCCCTTCCCAACACCTTTTTTTTTTTTTTTTTTTTTTTAAGTGGTGACATATTTGTTGGGTTTGCCACTCAGTCCCAGTCGTTTCCATTAAGATGAGGAGGATTCTCTTACTCCTCATACACACACAAACAGCATGGAGTGATTTGGAGTTTTCCCTCTCACCCATAAAGTCTATAGCGAGGACAAGCTAGAATGCATCTGAATGGACCCCAGAAAAGATTCATAATCACAGACGAGATGACAGGTGGATCAAATTTCAAAACTTTTTTTTTGTGTGTGTGTGTGAGCGGTGACAGGCTATCAGTCAGCAGGCAGTGATGGTGTTTTCTTAACCCGAGAGCCGCATTTAGCTGACATCCTGCCGTAGCGGAACTGGGTGACATATTGATGTGGAGGAAATACAACAGGCGGGAAGCTTTAAGACTTCAGGACGGGCTTGGAAAAGAGCAAGACGGAAAGGTTTGAGGACTTTTATGAGGAATAAAGTGACTATCTTTATGGTGCTGCCTGGAAAGATTTCTGATTCAGCTTTGTAAAAATGACAGACGAGTAAAAAAAGCATCAGAGCACAAAAAGGTGACAAAGAGGAAGTCTTAATTAGTCAGAGTCTTAAAAAAAGATTCACATCCATGGAATGTTGACACATTATGTCATTAAAGCTAGATATGTCCATTTTTTTCATTAGAAAATTATTATTTGGAAAATGGAAGGAAAATTAGACATGCTTTTCAATTTTTTTTTAAATAAAAACCTGAAAAGTGTGGTGTGCATTTATATTCAGCGCCCCTAAGGCAATGCTTCATCATTTCCAACTGCAGCTGCAGAGATATTGGGGTGTGTCTCCATCAGACGGGATGCTATAATTAAATTTAACTGAGTTTACTTTAAATTTAATTTAATTTAAATTTTCCTCCAGGAAGACCCAGAGGAAGACCTTCCTCTGGGTCTTCCTGGAGGGACTATTTGTCTTCAACAAATCATTGCATTGGATGTTTTTTAGGAGTATCAGAATAAAGAGGACCGAACACAAATGCTAAATTTTCAGATTTTTATTTGTAAATCAATATGAACACTTGGTATCCTTTACTTTCCACATCATAATTATGCACTACTTTGTGTTGGTCTCTCACATCCAATCTAAATAAATAAATAAAATAAAAGCAGATATTTGTGGTAATGTCAAATTTTGGGAAAAAAATGTATGGGTTTAAACCAGGAACTTTTTACCGTTCATATTTCCGTAAGGGCAAATGCTACATATTTATCGATTAGCGCACAGTAAATACCAAATGGTCACCCAACAGCGGGTTTTCAATTTAAAACCTGAATGATGATGACGCCCCCTCCCCGCCGCCCCTGTAAGCCGAGTGTTTTGGTGACTAAAACTCCATGCATCAAATCAAAGTGCAGGCTGCCGCCATGAGCATGGAGACAAACCGCTCTGACGTTTCTAAGTACAGGAGTCTGCGTTCAGTTACTTTGTCACAAATCACTGCAAGGCTTCCTCTCCAATCCTTCATTTCGGGATTACCGGGGAGTTTGCGTGCTGCCACGACCGTCGGCACACAAGCCTGTCACCTGCTCAGTGGGGGCAATAATTGGTATGAAATACCGATATGGGCAGCTGAAAAATGAGTGCCCCGAGGATTTCTGTTTTACATTTTGTAAACGGTTCCAAGTTCTAGTACAGTCCTCCGTTCCTGTAACACAACGACTGCAATGAAAGCGCCAGTTTGTGACAAAGTGAAATAGCAAAAAGAAAAGAGGAGAGAACATGGTTGTGTATTCTTTTTACCAACAAACCAACACCGGCCATAAAAATAGAGCGAAGTAGTGAAATAGACACAAAATACTATGTTTGTTTGTTTTTTTTCTTTACTCCTATGAAATTGTAAATGAAGAAGAAACATTGTTGTGATGATGTACTGAGGGCAGAATGTCAAAAAGAGCAGGAGCTTCTTAAAGAAATAGTTGCCAATATATTTTCTAAAGAAAAATCATTTATTTTAAATCAGGCTTGATTTATGTAAAGCATTTTCAAAGCAACAGAAGGTAAAAAGTAAGTTGACTGTGCTATAAAATGGCCCTGTTCACCTGGAAAATGCACAACAGCTCCCCTTTAAACGCTGATCGATTTCGTCATGTCCCAAGATGGTGGATTTGAACTTGTATAACGACAAAATTGGCAAAACTGAAAGGAAGACAAACGGTGCACTATAGGTAACATGCAGTGAGTCAGATTGTGCGGGTGGTAGCTTTAAACTTTGAAGATGCACTGAAAATGTATTTCTGTTCCAGGATATTTCCTGTGATGGCAAAAGATGGAAGACACAGAGAGCGAGAGAAAAACAGAGAGAGAGAAGGGGAGAGAGAGAGGGAGCAGTCACACCGAATAGGGACTTACTTCACGTCCGTACAGAACAAACAGGCGTAGAAATCAGCACTCGACGGGGATGTGTAAAGCAAATCACACACCGCGACATGCCTCTGACAGAGAACAAGAGGAATTTGTTTCGCTCTCACACATGAGACAAAGACAGGAAGGGTTATAGGAGGAGGAAAAGAACAGGAGAGTGGCACTTACATGAAGTGAGACACACTGAGGAGATGGAGGGTTAAAAATGACATTTGTCAAGAGGTACCCGAGTTTCACGGTTTGTGATTTATCACCAAAAAAACTGAGTAAATGAATCAAACTGTGACTGGTCCTTTAAAATAAAATAAAAAAACAGAAACAGAACAGGGTCAAACAGACACATTCACACCAGTGGAGGTGAGAAAAAAACAAGCAACCAAAAAAGCAGTCTCTTCAGATCACCCGGTTGTTATGTGTGCCTTAATTCAGCAGCTGGTATTAGTCTCTCAAAAAGGCGCGACGCTCCGAGCCACACATATTCTTTTCTATGGGCTTATCAGTCGGAGAGCCAGAGGAGCTGTCCGGTCTCATTCTCTCATCGGAGAGCACATGTCAGGACCTATTTGCCACTGGTTACTCTGAGAGTGACATCAGCGATGACCTCTTGACCCCCGCTGACGGAGAAATGCTTCTGAAATAGTTTTCCATTACAGAGGCGAGAGAGCAAGGGCGGATATGGGAAAATGAGAAAATAGGAGAACTGGAAAAGGCATTTAGACCTGTGGTTGACCCATCATGTTTTTTTGTTTTCTGCTGAAGGCGTTTATGAAATGAGTATTTGACCCGCGAACAAAGCCTTTGTCATCTCTCTCCTGCGATCTCAACCCCGCGCGCGCGTGCCCACTGTCCACAGAGGGCTGTTGCCGAGGATGAAGCGCGGGTCGTTAAGGCAACACGCTGAGCTCGGTTTCTGTCCTTCTCCCACTCTTGATGATCTGGACCTTCCTGTCCGCCCGGGCGATATGGGAATCAACCTTGAATGTTATCTGTGTTGGAGTTTTGAATTAGGGGACAAATTGTTGTCGGTGAGCTTTCGACATGCCTCTCAACAGGTTGGGAACGGGTGCTTCATATAGATTTGACCCGAGACGAGTCGATGTCAATGTTTGTTCACCCGAGAGCCCGCTGCTTGAGAATGCCATTGTTGTTTTCCGACAAACTAAATTGTTGGCCGGTAAACATTTTGAGCTGTGGACAAGAAAGCGACGGTTAAATCTGCAGAATATGTAGGAACAGTTTGGAGCGAGAATGTTAAATGAAAACTATTTTTACCATTTTTTTTCTTCCACTATGATTATGAAATCGAGCAAGATGTGTATTTATCAAACACTGACCAAGATGTGTGCCATCCGTACAGACATCCATTCATCCATTCAAACAGATTCAATTTGGTTCAAAATAAAGCAAACATGAATAATAGATGGTAAAGCATGGAGTACAGATTTTGTAATATTTTATTGCTATTGTTTCTGTAAAAAGTCCTTCTTAGTAATACCTACATTTTGTAAAACATTTTGGTTTGTTTTTAGTTGATTTGTAGGCTGTTTTTATCACAATGGCCATTGGGTATTTTGTCTTTTTTTAATTTAATACTTTAACTTTCTTTTGCATTTCAAACTTATTTTAACTGTAACTGTTTCTGTGTTGATTTGTTTTCAAGTGTTTCATTTACAAAATGAACTGGATTTATATAAAGTATTTTAAGTTCCAGCACACATTTATAAGATTCTGCAGCATTCAAATAGTTGACCTGTAGCCGCCAACACATTTATTTAAAGCCAACTAGAGGGACTGTTTGGGAATGTGCACGTTTATTACAAGAACTAGTGGCGGTAACTGCCTAGGCTGCAAAATAAAGTGGAAATACTTGACCCATTTACCTGAAAACATGCAAAAATGTGCCCATTGTAGACGTATACATATTTATTTAAAATAAATTAAAGAGTTTCACTTGCAAACAAACATTCGGTGCAGTTTAACTGAAACAATTCACTCAACACTTCTCCTTTCTAGCACTTACACTTTCAAAGAAAATCTGAGTTTCAAAAGAGGGAAATGCATGCACCGCACTGAGACCAATACCTTTGTTATATTTCATCATTTTTTGACAAGACAGGCTTTTAGGTCATTATCTCAGCAGACCAAAAGTCAGGTTTATGTTTACCCAAAATATCTTATACCAGAGTGTTTGCATTCAGTGGGTCATTAATAAAACACATGCGGTAAAATTAATGAGGATCTGGAGTGAGAGAAAACAGAGCTTTGCTGGAATGTAGTAATTGTCCAGATTTGAGTCATGCAAAACTTAGGCGTTTGCCAAAACCAACTCCTAGATTCAAGCTTCTCTATCTGTCATAAAACCAAAGCAGTGGGTATTTCTTGACCATCTTGTCACTTTAAATTGCAGTAAAGTAAACAAAGCGTAACACCAACACTCATTCACCAATAATGTCCTGGTTGTTTGAACTTCATGAAACATGAAATTAACTTTAAAAAAAAGCAACTATAATGTTCTGGAAGGGTTTGACCTAAATAGGTATACGCTTGAACACACAATCTGACTCAACACACACAGTGTTCAGTAAACTCAGGCCTCCTGCTTGACGATGTACGGGGAGCAATTTGCTAGCATACGACACTAATGCTATCATGAATACTCCGTGTTCTCAAGACTAATTCTACTCAAAACATATTTCAGTGCAGTTACAGTTAAAAGTCTCTGATCAACATGTATAACTCATTTCCACAGCCTAAAAAAGAAAAACTTAATTTGTTCTGAACTTTATAAATGTACTTTGCGCTGTGCAGATGCCTGGGGATACCCGAGCACAGCAGGAAAAAATGGTTGCATGGCCCAGACAGAATACAGACCACAGAGCCAATACAGGTTCGCTTTCAAAGAAAACATACAAATAAGGAAAAAATGCAAATATTGTTGGAGAGAACCAATATGTGTTAGACTACAACAAAAATAGGAGATGATTATCAAAAATTGACTTTTTTTTACGTAATCAACTATGAGTGGGTGGGTGAAAAAAATTAAATTACAAATTTTGTTATTGATCACAACCAGTCACCTTAACCATTGCCTCACCATGTCACTTATCTAAAAAGAAAATAAATAGATAAAAAAGACATTTCGAAGTCACCTATTCTTAAACCCCATGTCGCATAGACAACTGGAAATACCAGCTCACCTTTTAATTTCACATTCAGACCGCAGCACAATGGTCTTTGACTCTACTAAATCCGTAACATGAAGGTCATTAACAGCATCTGTGTTGCTCCACCAGAGACTGATTGACAAATTACCAGCAGTAAACCATTAAAATTGGGAGGCAACAGTGAGGCAATAACTCCATGTTTAGATTTATGTTGAGTGAGAGCGATGCTTTGAAGGGAGCCTTTCTACCTCATCACTGCAGGTCAGTATGAAGAGATTTCAAGTGTGCCAACTGTAGTCAGGTAGCTCTGCTGGCCTTTTGGCCTGCTGATAAATTACAACTATGAAAGCTCCAATTAGATGATTACTTCACCGTTCTGGCTCCCACAGCCCTGTAATTTAATTTAAATTACCCACGAACCTTAGTCCGCGGAGCATTTTCAACAACCTTTTCAGTCATCTCAATAGCTGGACCAATAAGGTCTTTAAAAAAAAAAAAAAGATGAACATTTGGGGGGTAAAATCAAGATGATAGACATTAAACAGTTGATTGGGATGTAATATCCCCATCGCCCAGGGCCGGGCGTAAGGTATGAGAGAGGTATAGTTTAGACTTTTGGTGTTTACAGTGATTGGCATGTGGCTGTTTCAGATTGTGACACAGGCTCCTGGATCATCTTCACAATAAGCCCCCCCAGGAAGCTTGCAGCAGATTATCGTCAAGCGCACCTCCCTGTCCCCAGGCACACTGACCTCCTCAGACCTTCTAATATAGAAGCCTCTGTATCCTCATAACAGCTACACCCCAAGGATTCACAAAACAACACACCGCTGGGCGACTATGGGCCCTCCCATGGTCCACCATCTCTCTCGCTGCATGGAGGCTGCACTTCTGATTCTGCTCCCACACGTGGAACCTAACAGAGCTATGAAATTTATTTATTTATTTTTATATATATATATTTTTTTTTATATGGGAGCTAAGCTCACGTTCAAGGTGATCCAAGTTGTGGGGGGGGGCAAGTGATGAAACAAAGTTTTTCCATCACCCGGAGGTGCAAAGTGAAAGTTAAAGGGAGCATTTCCTCACACATTCATAAATTCGTTAGTGCAAACTTTTCAGTGTATCAGTTACATTAAGGCTCATTAACTTCTTTTTTCCTGCTTTATATCAGCTAATTAGCTCAGGGGTGGCCACAAATTAATTACCATCTTCTACAGCCCCGTGCAATTGCATTGTGTTTATTTAGTCTCTCCTATTAACTTTTAATCTTTTCCCACTCGTAAAAACAGGCAATTAACATTTTTTGATAAACAAAAATGATGCCAGCAAAGGGATAATCAGCGACTCTGCATGTCGCCCATGCAAGATTACCCTGTCAGCTAAATTGACCCCTCGAACTATCCTCATTCCACACTCTTTGGTCTTGCTTGTGTGAGTGTATGTGTGTTTGAAGAATCGCATATAGCAATGTCATGACTTTTGTTTTCTTTATGTTTCCCAGAAAAAGTGCAGTTTTGCAAACAGATGGTAATTGTTTTTTTGTTTTTTTTCTCTCTCTCTTTTTTTTTGGGGTTACTCCGTTGCTGCGTTTGAGTTCACTGTGGTATGACAGCGGAGAGTTCAATAGATTCTGAAGAACGTCTTCAATTTTCCTCAGCGTATTTCAATAAGCCAACACAATGGCTGCTTCATTAGCTCATTGATTCATTAATGTAGCCATCACTCTTCCTCATATTCACAGAGCACAAAACACTGATGATACAAAAAAAAAAAAAAAAAAGGTAACAGTAATGATAACTCTGACCACGGTCGAATTCCTGTTAAGGCACCAGGCGGCTATCCGCTTTGATAAAGAGGCCCATTTATACGCCGTTTCCCAGCTCAGGGTCATCCTTCTCCATATTCTGTGTATTGACCCGGGTTGTTCCTTTTATTACAAGCAGGTTTTTTATTGAAGGATGATTACATTGAATGATGTCAAGCGAGGGGCGAGAAGATCGACCAGAATAATGACGTTCCGGAGAGCGAGGAGGCGGCGGGGGGTGAGCGGAGGGGGTCGATTGTGACAGTTGCCCCGGTATTTCTGCGCGGCCTCACAAATTGAGTCGCATCCTCGCTCATCCATTATTTAACGCTGATCAGACTCTCTTGGCAGCTATGGATTTGATAATCATTCCCATGTCCATATTAAATATGTGACATAAATATCACAGTAGGAGTTTGTCAATACCGGAGCAGCAGCATAAAACCGGCGAGTGGAAGAGGAACTAATATATAGATACATGAAGGAAAAGGAAATGAGAAGATGTCTCGGGACTACTGCGACAGGGAGCCGTTAAAGATATTGGAATTGGCCCTGGAGTTAAAAAAAATAATAATAATGATAATCTGAAAAATGGGTACTTTGAGTCAAATATTATTTATTCACAAGGGTTTCTGATCATGATCATCTGATTATGTTTATGCCACTGCAAAATTAAACAATGGCTCCAAGGTTTACAATCATAGGACAGTTAATCATATTAGCTTACATTAGTGAACAGCTTATAGTGGTAAAACTAATGTGTTTGTGTGGGCGTGAACTGTTTAGATACATTATCAACATAACCTCACATAATATTAATTCATCATCAAAAATGGTTATTAAAGACTTTTGATGGCAAAAAACAAAACAAAAAACACCTTGTGCTAGATTAGATGAAGACATACTGATGACACGTTGAGGGAACAGCTTGGATAACAATTTTGATGTAAATCTTCAGTCATCTCATGATGTGATGTTAGATCTACATTAGATTGTCTAGCCTTGAGTTAAGTTAGTAGATCAAAACTGAACATGATACAGCACTGGTGCGAAACAAAGCTTTGCAAAGAAGTTTTTAAAGTTGAAAACGGTTTTCAATAAATCAGACGTAAGTTATGAAGTAGGATGAAACGGTTCAGTGTTGCTGCATGCAAATTTTCAGGGCAGCTAGTGCTAGCATTACTGCTATAGTGCTAGATATGCAGGCCGATGACAATGGCAAAGATATTTTTTAGTTTTGTTAAACAACAACAAAGAACATGACTGATTAGCAGCCATGTTTTTACCATATAGAGATTTTACCATTTACTTCATATAAAATTCAGAAAGTTGGGCATTGGAGTGAGTTTTTTGAGCCATCATATGAACATCTATTGGATCACAAATTTGGTGTGATTCATCTTCAGACATCTGATAGCATGGTGTTACATTTTAAAATTTAGCTTAGCCTTAAATATTTATTAACAAAAGATTTCTTTTGATACAAGCCAAGTCCTTTTACAACATTAAATTGTTTATTATTAAAGAACCTATGCATGCGGATAACACGTAAATCCACCCATACGGGCCACATCACAACACAAAGCTGGACCTTCTTACTGCAAGCTAGAGTGACAGTGCTACTGCTAGAAATAGCTAAGCTAATCATATCAGCATATCTGACCAGGAAATTTTTCAAAGACCTGCTTGCATGTTCATTATCCATATGTTGCATCTCAACTTTAATCATAACTTATTTGCACCGGCTTATTTCCTCAGGATATGCCAAAACTTTACAACTAAAGAACAATTGAAAGTAATTAAGCTAATCACACTAGCTCATGTTAGCACTAATCTGACAAAGTAAATATGATGCAGGAATTAAGATATACATTTTGGAAAATCAAACTAGCTCAGCATTTGACTCGAGTTTATAAATAAAAACCAGCCAGAGAAAATTAAGCTAACGATATTAGCTAATTTAGAGAACTAAAGTTAAAACTAAGGGCTTTAAGTGTGTTTGACCATTTAATCACATGATCAAATTTAACAAACCTTGAGTAAAGATGGCTTTAACCCATCATCTTCACTCTTATCTTTTCTATTTGTTAAATATCCGCTGCTTCTTATTACACAGAGTCCATTTTAGAATTGCCGGCACTGTAGGCGAACTACTAGCAACACCAAAATGAAAGCAAACACTGACATTTATTCATATGAAAATGTTTCTGTGTGGGAAAAGAGGCGTGTGCAGAGGAGTTCAAAAAAAAGAAAGATGATGGGTTGTAAGTCACCACATAAATAAGGTGCAGAAAGGGATGATAACAAGAACCAGCATCTGCCAGGCAGACAGGCAGTACGTTTCCTCTCTCCACTGTGGACTCTTCGTCTCCTGTGATTTTCTCCAGCTGCTGGCCGTGAATACTGGCCTATGCACTCTAGATTAAAGCGCAACACATGTTTCTCTGCAGGCTAGACTATACATCATCCCCCCAATAACCAAAGACAAGGGCTCTTCCATATTGTCTCGGAGCAAAGACGGACAGCGGAAAGAAGATGTTTGGATGTCAGGTGTTGAAGATATCGGACGTCTGTCATTAGACTCCTCTTGCCATCATGCTGAAATTATGCATGTATGTGTCATGTAGGAAGATAGCAGTTCAACATCAACAAACTGTTCTTGAAAGTGCCTAAAAAAGTTCAAACTACTTATCGTATCTACCTACAAATCCTTTTAAATACTGTGTCAAACTCTTTGACCATTAAATGTGATCCACAACAGCTCAGGTTTGGTGCTAAAAATGTAGTACAGCTGTCGGAGCTCAACTAAATTTGAGTGTGAGGTCGACCTTTCTACCACCTCACACATTTGTGTTTAACACAAGGGCAAAAAGGGAAGAAAATTGTAAAGGAAACTTTAAAAATTGTGAAAGTTTCTTTACACAAGACCTCCATTGCAGTGTTACCTTTAAAGTGTAGAAAAAAAAATACATGCATGCAAATTTACAAAACCAGCATATTGTTCCTTGACTGTATCCGTAAAAGCTTGAATTTAATCATTTGTGGCTTTATAATTAATTTTATTGTCAGTATTTACATTTGTAAAAAGTTATTGTCAGAAATCGGGTATGCTGTTGAAACACTTTAACGTTGTTCCAAATATTTGAATACAAATTTGTATTAAACTATTTTATTAAGTCCACTCACTTGGTAGGACACTGAACACCAGCTGGTTTTCATTCAGAACATTAGGGCCAGCTTGAGTATAAAATGGTACAAACTCCGTCAGGCGTTACCAAACGTCTGGGAAACTTTAAAGTACACAAAAATAATCTGTGAGATTCAAGACAAAGAATGAAGACAAATCGGCCATAAGCATACATGACCAATAGGTTTTCCACAAACCACAACCCAACAAATAAGCAGATCTTCAAACTGTTGTGTTTCATCATTACCACCCATTTTTTTCATTGCTTTGGTGTGTACTGCTTTAGACAAGAACGTAGGTCAGTCTACTTCTTTCTGTCGTGGCACGTAACAAAAAGCAGCACAAATCTATCTACATTTTTCACGTGAGATTCACTCACAACCTACGTTTCAATTCCCAAAACGTGAAGCTAAGTATATTTTTTTTCCCCCACAAACTTGTGAACTTTAGCAGAACCTGTCATCTGTTTTGGATTTAATCATAACAGCAGAAAGTGTCTGTGCATCAACCATGATGATTTATTTTC
Source organism: Poecilia mexicana (assembly GCF_051168715.1). Lineage (NCBI taxonomy): Eukaryota > Metazoa > Chordata > Actinopteri > Cyprinodontiformes > Poeciliidae > Poecilia > Poecilia mexicana. Next base: position 26,156,049 of record NW_028263385.1, on the reverse strand, counting down.
AGTCTACTTGTAAAACCGACCTCAACCCCAAGTGTTGAGGTCTGCTCCTCAACACTTTAGCAATTATGTTTCATTACTTTACATGTCTTACCATGTAATTTCAAGTCTTTCTATTTAATCGCAGTTAATTGTGTTGACTATAAATCATTTCTCATATACTAACTTCAATCCAGCCGGCTTACAAAGAGAGAAGAGCGCTGCATTAAGAAGACGCTGTGCGTTGATTTTTATAGCGGAAAAGTTTCACACGCAACTTTCAGATGTTTTGTTTCAGAATAAATCAAGTGTAAAATGACAACTGACAAAGGACGGATCCACACAGAAAAACAAGAAAGCTAATAGCTCTCAACAGCTGAAAATTTGTCTCATGAAAAATAAGCTATCCTCCATGGCAAGACAGGCTCTTTGCTTTAATGGGAGTACCCGCCGTCAGTGGTGCTTCAGTGCTAAGGTAAGTATCAGTGAAGCAGGGAAAACAAATTCAATAATAATTAACTTGGGTCATCTACTCATCTGCTATGGCTCATAAACCTTAGAGAAAATTTCCCCAAGAACTTTCCCAAAGCCTTTAACTCTGCCAAGTGCAAGTGAGAGATGCTTTACACCAGCCAAGTTGAGCTCATTGTTTCAGTCCCTCACCAGGCGAGTACTATTTGTCAAATCAGCTTAATCTCCGTGTGGAAAATGTTATAGCAGTTATTAACAAGAAGAAGAAGAAGAAAAAAAAATCACAAGAAGTGGTTTGTTTCGTTCCAAATCACTGTTCCTGGTTAGATCCAAGCTCACTTCTGTTTTTTAACCTTCTAAATAAAGAATTTTGCACCAGTGTAGGTAAATAAAAGGGTTTTTAATTTTAGTTGCTCAAAATTTAAAACAGAATTGCATTTATTAGTGCATATTTCAGAGAAGATTTTAAAATACTAGATTATCTTATTCAGTCAAGTTGGTCAGAACTGATTTAAAAGACATCAAACCTGAATGGAAGGGCAGGATGACGACCCCAGTTAACGATCTAAATATGTTGTGCTGCTTTATTCAATACCATGTTCTTCTGAAACTTGCAGGACACCAGCACTCGAGGACTGGTGTTTGACACCTTTAGATCAAAACATGTTTGTGTTACAATGAACCAGTCAAAGTCCAGACTCAATCTCAATTGAGAATCGAGAGAGTGAGCAGTGGAGGATCAGAAATAATCTGATGACTGAGTCGTCAGGCGTATCAGAGATGATCAAGAGTACAAAGTCCATGCAGCGCTGGCATGGTGTGGAGACAATCTCATTCTGAATGCGAACAAAAAGGAGATGATTGTATAGTTACAACAAGATTTATTGCGTCTCTCAGACAAATTCAGTATTTTTGAATAATTTTCCTTCCATATCACATTTATATTACTTCGTTAGCCTACCACATAAAATACATTGACGTTTGTGGTTGTAGATTCTGGAAATGTATATGAAGTTTGAAGACTTGTTAAGCATGGTATATTGCTTCTTGAAGAATGCATACTTCCTATTACAAATTATCATTTAACTGTGACCCTGAACACTGTTTAGACCAGCCGACGCTTGGGAAAAAACGAGAGCACTAATCTTTCAAAATAACTCAGATTGAAGTGCAACATGTTTTGTTCTCAACAATGAGTAATACCAAATGAATAAAAGCTATTAATACTATTGTTTTTCAGGATTTTCTAACCCTGTATTGTTGCTACAGTTTGAGGATGTGCTAGGAGAGACAGCAGGTACTTTCTCTATATATTGGACTGATGACATCAACAAGATTGCCCAAATTCAAATATCCAAAAGAACCATCTTGTTCTTACAAAATGATCAATATTGGCAAAAAGCTTCATTTTACAGAAAAATATAATAATCCACCATACATTTTTGACTGTTGTCATTTAGAAAATAGTGGTTATTTGATGCTTAGTTGTGAAAGATAACACATCAGAGTTCTCCAAATGAGAGCTGGAGCAAGTCAGTAGACTTCAGTGTTTCTCTTAGGTTAGTCTTTGCTGCTTGAAGACCATTTTCTCCTTATTTATGTTTCTTCAGCTATCTTTTATTCTTGCCCAGACAAAATGTGGCCCTTCAGTGCGCCGCCTTTGTTGTTGTGTGTCGTGTAAGCTGCCCTCTATGCTGGCTGTCAGCTGGCCGTAGAGCTAATATCAGGGCTGCCTCTCAGGCTGGCAGACCCAATCAGGCTCTGGAAGCCCGGCTGATTGGACTGACATACTCCATCAAACCCAGCATCAAAGCGCCGCTGACCATACACTGGGGTCTGACTGCTTCGGACGTCACCGAGTGGGCCAGTGCAGGCCTTTTTTAAACAATCCTAATATAGATCACCAGAGTTGCTTTTCTCCCTGCCTCCCTTTTTTGACTTTGAGCAGATTTCTCAGCCTGTGCTCTCTATCCAGAGGATTTGTGAAGGTGTGGAGCAGTCAGATTTGATTCCACTGATTACATTTCTTCAATGCATTTAATTTGCTTTCATTCACTTCAGATATGCAGGTATAACTAAATGTTCTCATGAACTGAATAAAAACACAAGCCTTTAAGTATCTGACTTTAAATTACCGTTTCCTGTTTTAGATCAATTTGATTTGCCAGATTTTTTTTTTCTATTTACTATAAATCAGAAATATGAGATAATTTTTAAATGTCAATTTTCTTGGCAAGATTACATTTTAATCTGGTGCTTAATCTGTATGGCTTGGGTCAAACAGTGTTGTGGTACTCGAAGTTGGTCTTGGTCTCGAGACCAGTCTTAAGACCATTTTTTGATGGTCTCGGTCTCGTCTCGGATTCGGGCTCTCAGGACTCAGCATTTTATTTCAAGACCAGTCGAGACCGCAACTGTGAAAATATCACTAAACATACAGCATACTGTCCAGTTTATTTGTTAACATCTTTGTTTTCACTGGATGCAAAATGCACCGATTAAAATCCAAGCAACTATGTGTTTCTCCCCTCCTCCCTCTCCCCTCCCCACCTTTCACTCGCATGCGGCGCTCCAGGACATGCGCAGTTGTTTCCTCTCTGCGGCAGAAAATGTTTGTCTAATCGTCAGTAATATAATAGCGCTGCATAAATAGTAAGAAATCCGATGGCCACAGCTAACTCAACATCGCTTCGCTTTCACAGTGGGGACATCTAACTTTTTTCGTCACTTAGAAAAGTAGCTCAAAGAAGCTCCGATGACGTGATGTTAGCAAAGCTAGCTGTACAGAGACACAAGAATTTGTGATGAAAAAAAGTCACTCACTGCCTGAATTATTGTGCGGAGGTGTTGACTGACTTGTCGCATATATGGGACAATGCGGTGTCCAAAAGTCTGCAATATAGTGATGTGACATTCAGAAACAGTCGATTCTTCTCCACGGCTCTTTACTTATTAGATAGGACTGGAGTGTCACTCACGGAGAGCCGTTGTTCTATCAGATTACCATACGCTGTCAGAATAGCAAACATGCAGTGAGTACCATGCTTGCGCATGCGCATTAAGAAGTCCAACCGTCAGAAGAGTTGTCAGTTCACTATACGCAGCAAGTTATGACGAAAATAAGTCATTAATTATTTTCAATGATAACTATATAGATATACATGTGTTGTCATGGTTTCAAAGTGTATTTAAAGCAGGGTCTGGCTGCAGCTGGAGTCAGCTACAACACACGCCAGTGTAAAACTCACTTAACCGCTAAGTCAGGATGCCATACAACTGTTAATAACAAAGTGTATGATGATCTACGTCATGATTCTATGTTGCTGATTAAATAAAATCATATGGTAATGACAGCGTATGCATGTCTGAGCTAAGCGTCTGACTATCTGACAACGTATGCTGACCTGACAGAACACCGTGAGTTCGTGTTAAGCGTATGACGATCTGACCTGACAGAACACCCGTTCTTTGTTCTTGTAATGCTCTCTGTACACTGCATCATTATTTTATTTAATTATGTACGTTATTTAAATTAACAAATAACTAAAACACAAGAACGAAAGAGCACGCAGAGCATGCACATTGCTCTTTGATTGTTTTTGTTCAAAGTGGCAGCTGTAATGTCTGCCATGGTGTCAGACTACCTGGCTTCATGTACTGGGATAGAGAGTGAAAACAGTCACGATGAGCGCCTTCTGTTTGGTTACTTCTTGCTTGTTGCTCCTTAGTCAGTGTTCATAGTTGAGCGTTATTTACCGTCAGGGCATTGCCTCAATTGCTATATTTAATGGTGCAGACAGTGGTGGTTTCTTACATGAGCAATATGGGCAAATGCCCAGGACGTTATGTTTTTAGGGATGGCACGAGACCATCACACATTGTAACACAGAAATGGAATATTTAATATTGGTAAAATGTATTAAGTATTTAATATCTAGGTGTTTTTATGGGAATATGGATCTTTCAGATTATTTTGAGAAGCAATTTTGATCATATTTCACATTTTATTGTGTCATGTAGCACGGGCCGCTGGTCTTGGTCTTGACTTGGTCTCGGACCCTAAAAGTCTTGGTCTTGTCTCGGTCTCGATACACTCTGGTCTTGGTCTCGTCTTGGTCTCGGGTTAGGTGGTCTTGAACACAACACTGGGGTCAAATGACATCTGGGAAATGCTTATGATTAGTTTCTCCATACATTACAACAAAGGTAATTTGTTTTGGGTCCATGTTATGTTAATAGCACCTTTAGAAATATGTTAACTATGAAAAAGGGTGATGTGTTCAATACTAATTTTTTTCATAATTCTGTTAAGTACTTTATTGCTCTCGTTTGTCTGAACCTAAAATGGACGAGGCAGAGTGCAATGTTCTGCGCGCAAGCAACTATATTAGCAGCAGACGTTTATAAGTCCATGGATTTATGTCACCAAGTAAGAGGTGTACGATTGAGGTCAGTCAAAAACATTGACTTTGTCCATGAATACACTAACAAATTTGGGGATTAACTTTCAGTCATTGTCCATTTAGTAGAGTCAGTTGTGCCCATACTTTTAGGCTGATGTACCGAAATGTAATTTTAATATTTTAGCAAAAATGCTCTTTTTGTGAAATGCACCACTGCCTCCAAGGAAAACATGACAGTATGCCGCTGCCACCACTGTGCTTTACAGTTTGGGTTGTTATTCTCAGGTTTGCAAAGTTCCTCCTTTTTTCTCCAAATGCAACAAAGGCCATTATAGTAAAACAAATCAATTTTAGCTTCGTCTGATTGGATAACTGAAGGGTTTTGTCAATATGTGTAATTGAAAAACTTTTTTTCTGATTTTTTGTCTTTGTTTTGGAGTAATGACTTCTTTCAGACTTCTGTCAGTACAGAACTTCCTTCACCTTGAATAATGACATTTACCAGCTTCAACCACTGTCTTAATGTGTACTGCTTTGTTCTGGAGTTGGCATTTCCATCGAAACAAGTTCAAATCAAGGCCTTGGAACTCCTTGCGCATGCCGTTTATACCGCTGTCAGTGTTTGAACAGATGAGCATGGTACCTTCAGACATCTGGATGAAAACGGCTTTCCACTCTCTGATATGACTGACTGATTTCACAAAGTTGGAGGGTGTTTGACATGAAGCATGAAGAAGTGTGTTTCCAGTTAACTCAAATGTAATGAATTAACCTACCAGACATTACAAAGTCATGACTTCATCATTTGGGCTTCATCAAAGTGCAGAAATAATTGAATATTTAAACTTCTGACTTCAAAGAAGGTAATAATATTTTCTGTGTCATTTAACAAATATAAATTATTTTGGTATTCCTAATTTACTTGAAAACAAAAAAAAGGAGTCTTAATATGTTTTAGCATGAAAATAAAGAAAGTTCAAAGCATGCAGTCGTGTGCATTTGATGCCTGCACGCCGTCGGATTTAATATCAAAACATGTGGCATCAAGACTTCTCAAACCAAAAGTGAACATCTCAACTAACCATACCGCACTTCCCAAATAAAACTGTTACAAGTTCGACATAATTAAGTATTTCATATAACTTGCTCGACTTTAATCATGTTCAATCACCCTGTTATAATCTATAATTGAAATGTTTATGGGAACATGGCATTTTTGTGGGAATCATCAGAACCCTAACAGCCTTAGACAAACATGTTGAACCTTCTAATTATGTTGTATAGAGCAAGTACACGCGAGTACATGCAGCATATGCGTGTGAACTTTTCATCGTTTTATTCTGCGAGGGAGAGGAGAATGAGAAATTTATTAGACGCACGGCACTGTCAACTAGATTGTAAGTGTTTAAGTAAACTATAACAGTGACGAGAAAAAAAATAAATAAAATCAGAGGTCTTGACACTCTTTTCGAACAACCTAATAAGAACTGACTGCTCCTCAGACAGAGAGGCAAAATACAATTTCAGTCCTTATTGCCGGTTATTCAAGACCCTCCAATGGAGCGTTTGTAAATGATTTAATTGACTGCGTCCCCCGACAAGCTGTGGAACCAATTCCCTCCTCAGCTGAAGAGGTGTGCCAATCACTGTGCCACTGTTTCTGAAATAACATTATGGAAAAAATGCACAAGAGCTGCTTAGACAACATTTACCTCTCAGCTCTGCATTAGTTATGTTGCAATTTAAACCCCCCCGGGGGTCCGGCTCAAAAACTGCAGTGAGAAAACAGGTTGGGTCTGCTTTCCAGAGCCGGGGGATCTGGTCACAAGGAAACCACGAAGACCGCTGAGAGCTCACTACTGAACGACAAATTAAGTTGTGTTTATCTAATTTTTAATAAGTATGGAAGACTGTTGCTTTTAATGGGTTTTATGATTCTGTAGAGTGGCTGGTAGAGATGTGAATGAGTTTAAAAATGATCAGGTGTGTGTTTTCAAGAGATTGCAGGGCTTATTAGTTGGAATTAGATGATTCAAAGTAAAAACTACTCCACTGAAAAACAATTTATTCATGTGTTTTTCAAATCTGGGAAAAAAAAAAAAAAAAAAAATCTGTTTACCACAAATTCCAGTTTGGGTCGGGCCAGCAACGTTTCCTTGATGCCGTAAAACTGGAATTAAAATAACTTGTTGGGTTTACTTTGGTCTCTGGCCTATAAATAAAGCTAATCAGTCGGGTCGGATCGGGCTCGGACCCAACGCCCGTTGGCTGGGGCCAAGTCGGGTTGGATTTTTCAGGCCCGATCTAAACTCTACACTGCAGTTCTGGATCTACGTTCAGGGTTGCTGTCCAACTGGAAAATGGTTCTCTGATGTGGTTTCTACCAGGATTGCCCAACATTTTGCTCAATTTATCTTCTGTAACGCTAAAGTATCCCCACAGCACGATGATGCCACCACATTTCTGATGTGGCGAGCTAAAAGTTTCTCCTTCCACTCTCACACTTGTACCCACGTAAAATTTGATTCAGATACATAAACATAGGTGTCAAGAAAAGAAACACTGACACTGCAGCTTTAGTTATGGTATATAAAGTTAAAATCTCACTGTAGGACAGGAAAAAAAAAAGGTTGTAAATACACTAAGAGATAATGCGAATGTGATTAAGAATGACTGCAAAAGCAATGATTTCCAGCTATATTGTCGCTTACGTGTATAAAGAGGCCCGCGATTATCTGCCGTGTTCCTTTTGTCATTTCCAGCAACGTGTGAAATTGAGAAGACTGAGGACACAATTATGTTTTCATTCTTCCTACTGGCAAACGCTCAGCGCCTCCACACTGAAATAAGAGTTGGAATGATGATACATTTAATTCATTATCAATTTAATACAGCCACGGTGCCCAATAAGCAGCAATACAGCGAAGAAGAAGAAAAAAAAAAAAAAAACATGAGGCCAGGAAAACAAATTAACGGAAAGCCTAAGGAATATTCGTTTCGCCTTTACTCTGCGTCCTCGCGGCATATGGCTACCTATTTGCAACAAGGGTTCATTTGCGGATGTATAAAGGAATCGGCGCGGGGACAAATAAAATTATCTAATAAAACCCAACCGAGAAGAAATATTGCCCGGGAAACATATGGCACTGTCAAAAATTATCACTTGAGACGCTAAACACAAATACTGGCGAGTGCGATTGTAACACGTTCCAGTCTGAATGAATTAATTCACTTCATTATAGACTGGAAAGGTAGGAGTTATAATCGCCTCAATTAGAGTGCAGCCATAAAGCAGAGATAATGTATATGTAATTTCTTTTAATTTAGCTGCCATCTGTTTGGTGCAATTGAACGCACTGTAATATTTAGCTTTTCATTAGTTTGTTTTTCGCTTAGCGAGGCCGATTATGCGTATTGTACGAGCGAGGCACTTTTCGACTCCAATAAATCCGAGATGATTGATTTTCAATGTAATCAAGTTCACGCGCATTAATCAATATAAAATGAAAGAAAAAAGAAAACAGTCTTGTAGGGAAGGAGCGTGGATAAATAATACTAGGATATAATATAAAGTAATTGATGCACTGTTTAATTTTTCTCTTTTGCAGTACATCCAACGCAGCAAAGGTAGAGATGAGTAATTACTGTATGAACACGAGGTTGCCGGCCCGCGTTTCGTCTGGTTCGACCGCTAAAACCCTCTCGATGGTTCTCCTGGAGACTCTCAAGCATATGTCCCCCCCGCCTCTCATCTGCTTATCTTGGCAAAATGCTCGTCTCGGTTAGATGAGGGGTGGATGGAGGGAGGTATAAGTTGGGTTGCATCCCCTTTCCCTGATGGCCTCGCTGCCTGGCTCGGCTTGCTTCACACAGAGCGAGCGCTCTTTCCCCAAACCTGCCATATGGGAGCCATAGTGCTTTTTCTTTATCATCTCTTCTTCTTCTTCTTCTTCTTCTTTTTTTATGCCCAGTGGTTGTGCGGCTGCCTTTGTTGTTCAGGAATAATCAAATGTTGATAGCATAGTTCAAATGGACCATTAAGTATGTGAGAATGCTCTATGGAGATGGAGCAGATAAGAGACCAGGAGCCAGGCAGTCTGCCATGTTCAATAGCCAGCCTAGTGGTGGTGCTAATTTGATTATAATATAGTCATCTCAGAAGATTAGAGCTATTCAATTAAATATTCTAATTAACCTGAAGTATTAGGCAAATGATGCTAATTACAAATATCCTCAAGAGAGCCTGCCGGATGAAAGACGCGGCTGAGACTTCAGTCCGCCGTCTCGTAACAAGATGTCCTATATCATAGAGTCGCTGAATATTAAATTCCCAGCCAATTTGCCTCAGCCCCATTTGTTTAATGGCATTTGCATTTTGTTTGAAATTGAAATAAACATGTGTACCCGGCTCTTAACTTCCCCGAGAAAGTGCACTCTTGGGGTAGCTTAGCATTTTCTGTTTACACAGCTCCCCAGAAATCACACACACAATAAAAGGGGAGAAAAAAAGCACACACACACACACTCGCACACATATAGCCTGGCCCATTAAACTCAAACTGCTTGCACTGACTGCAGCTTAGTGGCATTACTTCCAGGCCTTGTGCGCAAGATCAGACTTTTGTTGTGCAAGTTTGCAGGGAATAAATAAAATATTTAATTTCTCAGCTAGAAAATATAAAAAAAATAAAATTAGCCACCCATTATTAGTGTGTTTGCACCCAAGCAATGGAGTAAGAGAAACCCTCGCAATGATGCAAAAGGAAAAAAAAAAAAAAAAAAAGGGAATCACTTTTGGGCCCCCAATGCTTTGTCTGGAGTCATGAAATCATCATATTTGACAAAGGTGTAAAAAAAAGCAAAGCTATCACGTTACAGAAACATGTCGGTGCCTTCACTGATTACTTTATATTCATGGTTTTTCCCACCGCAAGGTCGCAAGATATGTCATGTGCATAATGCCGGCCCTCAGCGCGGCATTATAGTCACTCCAAGCAACGTGTTTCAATAAGGCAATTTTCTCGCTGCCTAGGAACATCAGCGGGGCACCAGCCTCAACAAAGACAGAGTATGACATCCCATCCAAGCATACATCTGCAGGACAGAAGTATACTTTATTAAAGGAAAATAGGAATTCACAAATGTTTGCACTATAAACGGGGGGGAGGTGAGTTTTAAAGGGGGGCGGAGGGATAGAAGGAGAGCTGACTGATTCATGACTTGTGCATAAGATCTGTAGCAAAAAAGAAACTGTTTTCACAGTCCTTTATTGAATCTAGGGAGGTATTCTGATGAATCGGGTAAGAAATATCCTTTATTGTCCAACAGCAGGGACAATGTGTCACAGCAGCAAGTGAGAGTAAATAGAAAGGATTAAAATGTATAAAGATATTGTATTAGGGAGAGAACTAACTTTTATTCACAAATAAAGCAAAGGTTTCACAAATCACAAACGGTTTAAAGGTGACATCTGTAGAATGAGTCAGTCCAGGATTGACTAGTCCATTTCTGGTTTTTAGCCTGCTCTATTTCTAAGGCGGTCCAAATGTAAAAAAATATATAATAATAATAATAATAATAATAAACATTGAATATGATCCTTTTTGTATTTTTACTGATATTATAGAGACTTCATAAATCCTAAGCATTGTTTCAAATAATTCCTGTTCGGTGAATAACCAAACAGTTCAGATTTGATTAGTCCAAAAACTACGAGTTGGAGTTAGAGTAAGATGATGTTCTGATACGTAGACAAAGGTTTGGCAATAGCTTAGAAGTTTATGTTGCCATCATTTAATGGATCCATAGTATTCTCACATCCATTCATCCAAGTGAAGTTGGTTCCCATCTCCAGCAGTCATTGGCTGAGAAGTGAGGGATTGTTCTCACTCTGCTTACAGATTATTCAGATCCTTTTAGCCACTTTTAGATTATTTTGTCCATTAAAAAATGTTCCCATGTAAAGAAAGAAAAAAAGTATTAAAATATCAAAAAATATTTTTTATCATTGTTTGATGAAGAGAATAATTAAAGTAAATAAATGATTTTTTTTTTTTTACTAGATTTAAGCTTTATGAGAGTTGTATATGAATTATTAGAAAAGCCTCACAAAGCTGCAAATTCCATCCAGGAGGATCTAATTGTACCTGCAGCTATAATGACTCTTGTTTACTTTTGGTTTAGAAAGAGAGAATCAAAGATAAGAACCTTTTAAATCCTTTTTTTTTTCTCAATCTTTCAGCTTCTTGTGCAGCTAAGCTCAGCCATGAGCCTGCTGTATGTCTGCATTAAGCCTGATATAGAAACTATATTTACAACTGGGGATATCATACGAGTCAGGGTAAGCCGGCAGGGATGATATCAGCTTTTGTGCGAGACCCCTTCCTCCTCCCCCGCTGATATGTGGAGAGACAGACATAAGTACTGTACACCTGTCTCATTAGGACAACCATGCTGTTGACCCAGTGTATTAGCCTGGGCCTAATCCTGGCAGATCTGAACAGGCTGCTTTAAGCCTTTCATATGGATAAGTCTTCCCCTGAGCCACCATGACAAGGCCAAAGCACAATGGAAAAACCGGGCTGCGCTAACACATCATTATGTCTCCAGAAAAGATACAGGTTATAAGCGAGACTGGGTTTTGTCTGTTTACTGGCAACATTACTGTCAAATTAGAGCTTTTCCCTGGGAGGCTCTACTTGAGCCTATTCACAGGCGGGCCCAGAAGCTCACACGTTCATGTAGATATCATTCAGACACATGCTTATGAAGGAATGTCTGGGGTGGGGGGGGAGCGTCCCCAAGCTGCTTTAAAAAAAAGAAAGCAGACGGATATTTAATATGGAAGGCACATGTTTTGGCTAAATTTAATTTGATTCAATAGATTTTAAAGCAATTAATTGCAGTTTCTTTTTTCTATTACAAATTTTAAAAAAGTCCCCAGCTGGAAGCTTTGGATTGTGTTTAAAGTACATCCATAAATCTGACACACAATTAGCATTCGCAAACAGCAATGTAAGACAAAGATGCTTCTCTTGACCCATTGGAGGTTAATCTTTGCTTCAGAAAAAAAAAAAAAAAAAAAAAAACTCTGCTGGGATGGTGGGAGAGACTATTTTTGTGTTCATTCAAGTCGTGCTAAAAGTAGCTAGCCTATCATCAAAGCTAGTTAAACCTAAAATAGCATCTCAATGCTAAGCATGTTGCAGCAAGCCCACACTTCTCCCAACGCGAACGTTAGCATCCACAGCACTAAAGAATTATCTTTTCAAAAAGTTACATGAAAGATCAGGGATTCTTGAAACCCTTGAATGGGTACAACACTGTGCACAGATCTGATGGTTGAATAACCTAAAAAAAGATTAAAAGTAATATCCTTGTTGAGTTCATGTCTACTCAATAACATAACCTAGTAGCAAAAAGGCTTTTTAATTGAAAATGTTACTAATTCAGTGAAAATGTTAATTACGATTAATTACAGACTCTTCAATTAAATCCATAAAAATTGATCAAAAGCAATATTTAAGTTAAAAACAACCTGATAAATTGTCATATTATATTGTCCAATGTGTTCATTCGACTTTCCGAATCCTTGAATGGATGTGTTCCCTCTACTTTCATATCCAGAGGTGAGCAGAATCCAGCTCCTCGGCACGCAGACCGCTTCAAGCGTTGATGAAAGAGTGGTTCGAATCAGGGCATTCCACCGTAATAGGATCCCCACCTGTGCAGTAAGTCAAGACGTGAAATTTCCACAATCAACTGTTAATGGAGCTACAACAAAGTGGAAGAGATTGAAGACCACAGCAACTCGGGGAAGAAGTGGTAGACCCTGTAAAATTACAGAACAAGATGTAACACAAATAGTCCATATGTTGGCTAAGTCCACAGCTACACACCTCCAAACCTCATGTTCCATTCAGATGAAGAAGTTTGGAAAAAGTGTCTTATGGAATATATTTTACTGGTTGAGCAGCTACAACCAGGCCTACAGTCAGCATGTGCAACACAAAGTGGATGCAGCGATGTGAAGCGGTGGAGACATGTTGAGTGATGAATCATACTTTCCTGTCTGGCAGGCCCAGTCTGGGTTTTGTCAGCATGTTAGCCAAATTTAATCAGTTCTATTTATGCTAAAAGACTTCAAAATATGACTTTTGTCGTTTTAAATATTAAACTGAGGAGGCTTAACCCAAACGGAAAGGCAAATGTTCAGGTTTTGTTTTGTTTTTGTCTTAGCCTGCTTACCGGGCCGAGCTAAAACAATGCTAAGCTAATCTAAGCTAGGCATCTGTTAACAAGTTTAGCTGTACTAAATGTTCTCACTTCAGGACTGCTTCCATTATAGGTTGGCTTAAACGTTTCCAGATCACCTTTTATTACAAACTAAACTCATTTTAATGAGTCAGAATACTAGTGAAACGACCCTCACAGGTTAACACACAACAGAAAGCTTTTTCCAAAACTAATTTTCAGCAGCAGCTTAGAACTTTACCCATAGCAACCGAACGCCTGTGCACGATATTTAGCATAATTTCTGTTGATCTTGCGGACTTTCATTGCACTCCAACACAGATGCGCTAATGAGAGTTTGCCGTGCTGAAAGGTTAAATTTATGTTACAGTCCTTCTCAGAAAAGTAAGTCGATGGATCCTTTGCGAGGACAGCTTCTGTGAAGCCTCCCAGCATCAATGTCATATTGGGGAAGAGGGAGAGACAGGGACAGAGGCAATAATGGCTGATTTGGACTGGAAGTAGAAATCAAAGCTAATCACAAAGCTTCTTCTTCACTTATCGACTCTTTTTTGTAAACATCAAGAAGAGGAGATTGATTATTGAGAGAAGTTAAATCAGTGTCGACTGCTTCTTTTAGCAGATCCTTGTCATTTATTTCTGCCTTTTTCTTTTGCTTTACTCAGTCATTTAAGGAAACATGCTTACATAAAAACGAGTCTTTTTATTCAAATCCCAGATTATATTTGGTTATAAGCCTAAAATATGATGCTTTGCAGCAGTTTGTTCTCAACCTTTTTTACTGTTGGTTGTGTTGTGTTGTTCGAGCTATTTTCTCCTGTAGGAAACAACCCTTAGTTAGACCACAGAGATACAAACCGAATCTCATCATGGCCTCATCTGTGACTACGACCCTGCTGGAGATGAGAGGCGACGACTGAACAAAGCAGTCCGTGGAAGGGAGTCGTCCAACCTCTGGGAGCTGCGCGCATCGCGGCTTTGCCTGGCAAAATGCAAATGTCAAGTGACACTCGACAAGTCTGTGATTAAGATTTAATAGAGAAAAATGGGAGATGAGGATATTAGCCTAACTGAGACACATCAGCTGCCACTCCTTGGGGTGCCCCATGCTGTCTTCTGATACTGTGATTCTTTTTTTTTTTTTCCGGCAGGGGACAACTATAGGAGCGGAAAATAACATTCTCTGGGCAGCTAATACGTTATAGACATGCTTTGTTACAAGAAATAATTTTAGACTATCATTAGCTGTAATTTGGGTTCGTGTTGACAGCATGGGTTAATATAATGCACTTCCAGATTTGATGAAAATATCTGCCCACGTTCAGCTACTTAAGATGTGTTATTGCCAAGCTGCTCTTAGACAACTATATAACTTTAAGACCCTGATTTGTCAACAGCTGCAGCACACAAAGTCAAAGAACACCTAGAGGGAAAGCAAAAGAACAGTGTAAAAGAATACAACCTTGTATTGCATTTAATTCTTCTAGGTCCTTCACATATTTTCTTGTGATGTGTTTTTTTTTTGGGGGGGGGGGGGTGCGGGATTTTCTGAAACATTTTAAATACATTTTCATCCGGTTAAAAAATGTTTCTCAAACAGCTGACGGCGAGGAAGCTGTCCCATTTCACAACCCGTGAGCAGACCAACAGACAAAGGTCGGCGCAGGTCTGCCAGGCTAACACCAGCAGATCCGTGTTCCCCAAATCTCCTCTGAAATGTACAAAAATTAATTTGTCAACATGCTTCCATCATATGCTCCATCACTGTCCGAGTCATTAGAGGGGGCCGGAGGCTTCAAGGTGCGGGAGGTAGGTGATGGAGGGGGGGGTGACGTGCTGTTGGACCACAGCAGCTGCTCTTAGATGGGAAGTCGGCTCTGTGATTAGGCCCTCACGCTGCTCGGAATTGTCCTGGACAGCCTAGAAATCAGATTATTAACTCTGATACCAGACACTCCGTCTCCTGCTAGGGATTAGCATGAAAATTTTGATATGGATCGATAAGCAATCTTTCCCCCTTCTTCACAATCTCCCAAGGCTTCATTAATCTGTGTGTATATTTATGTCAAGGAATTAAGACATCCCAGCAGCCCCGACGTTCTCTTCCTCAACTCACAGATAAGACACGGCAACACCTTTGCCGCACACAAGATGTTAAGATGAAGGGGGGGGGGGGGGCATTTCATAGAGATTTATTAAATCAACCACTGCCTCTACTTACCACAAAGTAAATTGCCTGCTGTTCCTCTATCCCGCCTTACGGGTCAATGTGCAAGTCTGGATGTCAGTCTTCTGTCGTATGAACATTTGTTCAGTGCTAAATCACACCTGACAAGACTTTGCTCAATTTTATCTGCAGTAAACAACATAACATTTGCATAGATATGAAGAAAAAGCAAAATCTCACATTTTAACATGTTAAAATGTGAGATTTTTACATGCGAGACAACATCTTGACTTGAATCTGATAGGGAATCTGTGGAGGTTGCTGAAGATTAGGGTGATGGCAAGGAGGTCTTCCAACCTGAAACACTTGGAGTTCATCACCAAAGAAAAATTACAAAATTACTAGTGAGAACTTAAAAAAAAAAAAAAAAGCTTATAAGAAGGGTTTGATTGCTGTCATACTAGTACTTTTTTTCATTCATTATTTAGATGGGTTCAACCAATTTGAGATACATTTTTTATATTAGTAATTGACATCAACTTTACATTGATCCCAATCTATAGCTTTGGTAAAAAGGAAAATAACAGCCCAGTAAGATTGATTTTGACATTAACAGACTATGTTCAGGCAAATCAAAAAAATATGTTTATATAAGTAATGACCTTTATATGCCAACATCCATATGGCTTTTACTAAACAGAAGAATAAGTTTCTGTAGATATTTGAGACTGGAATAAACTCTTTAGTTCCTATTGAACAACTCAGATTATTTTAGTGTCCTCAGATTTACTGCAAGCTGAGGTCTACAAAACCTCAACTATATGGAACCATATTTAGTGGGATGTTTCTCATTTTTACAGGACCATTGATGAAATTTATCAATATGGATCAATCCCCAAAATCAAATTAAAAGTCTCTGTTGGTCCTGGTCCAATTCACCAATTCTGAACACTTCAAACCCATCCATTTTTAATTTGTACCATTCTACTTCTGTTTAAGCCATCGCACACCAGATTATTTCAATTGTCAGTTGGTTTATTTTGATTAAATTTCTCATGTTTTTGTGTAAAATTAAACTTTAATCTATATTATATTCAGATTAACTCTGACCTGCTGGTAGAAGTCATTGAAGTCACAAAACCACATTTTCTTACAGTAGAATGTGAGTATGTTATAAATCTGTCTAAGATACTTTTTTCTATATTTTAATGCCATAAAAAAAACAAAACTCAAAAAAAAATATTTGAAGTATTCTAAATGAGGTCTAGTCTATTGGCAATTTCATTATAAAGCACAAAGGTTCTGGAAACCTTCAAATAAATGTTATTGATGTAGTTTATTGTAATGTAACAAAGAATTTAATAGTGTATTTGTTTTTGTTTAGCAAAAGGTCTGCATAATTCATTTTAAAAACTAATGCAGAATGCAGTCACTCTGCAGCATCTAATACTCCATTGTTTTCTAATGTGAGGCATAAAGTAACAAACATGTTGCCATTATATAAATGAGGCAAAGAACGAAAGGAATATGGGAACGTGTTGATGGATCATCTGAAACTCAAGGCATAGGCGGAGAGTGGCCAAGCATAGCCGGTGGAAAGGGATCAGTGCTCGTATAATTATGACCCATACGCGGAGCATAATTAATCTCGCCTGCATCATTAGGAAACACGAGTCCGGCCATGTCATTAAAGTGCTTTTAGTCGTCCTACTGTCCTCCGTTTGCCCCGGCGCTCGGTGCTTTTTACCAGCCCACTGCTGGTCATTTACAGAAAGAGTACTCATCTGCGTGGCGGCATGACTCCTCACATATTGTCTTTATGTCCAATCAGGGTTAATAATGAAGAGCTGTAGAAGGCAGGAAATGAATGAGCGAAAGTCTTGGGGAGGGCGGCAGCGGCGGGGGGGAGAAATATGGAGTCAAGTTTGACAGTGACAAAGTATTTCTATAAGTATACCGAACTCAGGCCGGTTTATGATTTGACAAACTGCGGCCGGTCACTAATCTGATTAAAAGTGTCCCTTAAAACATCGGACTGCACTCATATGTGCCTTATGTTGCTTTATTTCATGTACCAAAAGAGTGAAAAGCAGCATAATTAGCACAGTTTCCTTTGTGGCTTCCAAGGATCCTATTAGGAGAGTCATATTATTTACTAAAGTGCTAATACCATTCTCCTATGTCCATTAACAAAGTGAGGTATGTGTATAGGTAAGTGGATCCAATTGGCTAAGAGCTTGTGGTTTCAGCAGAGAGTGCTTTTGAGTCTTGCACACTCAAAAGTATTGGACTAGGGGTCAGGTTCAAATTAATTAAAGGGCTATAAATGAAAGGGCCCTCTAATGACTGCAATCTTACCTACCCAATATTTAATATTTCATCATTAAACAGTAAAATGACCCGATATGATCCTAATACAGTCCCAATTATGCGGCATTGATCAAAGTGACCTTTTCATACCAAGGAGTAGGAGAAAAATCAATCCCAACACCTCCTTCCTCTGTTTTCCATTTTGCCCGACTCTCCGCTGCATACTAAAGTTCCACTGTCTAAACTGGGCCGCCGCCACACTTACGTGTATATAATACATACCAGGCAAAATGCTGCTTGTCAAATCGCCCCGACCAAACACAGAAAGCAATCTCTCCATGTCTAATTCTTTTGTTCGTGAGCGTGTGTTTCTCTTTTGCATTTGTTTGTTGTTTTTTTTGCCGCGTTGCACCCGTCGCCCCGCAGCCTCGACGTCTCGTCAGCAGCCAAGACGCACAGCCATGTTAAATCATAGAAGACAGGTGACAAAAACCCAGGCCAGACTTCTTTCGCCCATCAGCTGAGGCGCGGGGGCCAGGAGCCATCATAATGGCTAATTCCTCCCCCCCTCGCACCCCGCAAACCCCCACCCACCACACCCGGCCGAGGGAGCAGGAAAAGAAGCGAGACGGGAAAAGTGAAATCTGTACAATGCCTAAACACATTTTGCTGCGGGATCTGTCTTGATTTGGTGTACAGCTTGACACTCTCCATTTTCTGTTTGACTGGTAACTGCTGATGTGCTTTTCCCCTGTCAACTCACCATGAAACAAGTTCAATGTATCTGGAAAGATTGCCAAGTTCGCCGGCTGTTTAGCTCAAGAACAATGGAGCAGATCAGCTGGATTAAAGTTTCACTGACTATAAAAAGACTTTTTTTTTTCCCCTGAAGAAAACGAACTGGTCTGCAAAGAGATGCAGTTGCTCGCAAAAGTATTCACCCTCCTAGAAGGTTTTAGCATTTTCTGACATTACAACCACGAAGACTATTGTATTTTATTGGAATTTGACCAACAAAGTAGTGCATTGCTGTTAAATAAAAACCAAATAGTTGGGGGCAAAATTATGTGCTTGCATGTTTTTCCGTCCTCCTTCACTCTGATGCCTGTAAATAATACAGAGTCTTCAAAAGCCACAAATGGCTGTAATTTAGTGTAAATCTAGTCGTTCTATGAAGACTTCAGAGGTGTTTTTAAAGGTCATTTTCGGAAAACGGCACACCTGTGTAGGAATGTGTTCTGTTTGGATTAGGCCAACACTAAACTAGCATTGTTCAAAACCTTGAACGCATCATAAATGCAGTGAAACATGGTGTTGGCAGCACCATGTTTATTTTCAGCAGAGAAGATGGTACATGTCCACAGCTACAGACTCATTTTATAGAGGCTAAAAACAAAGCAAACATGAGAGAAAAGCTGCTAGAGTGTAAATAACTTGAGACTAGCACAAGTTATTTACAAAAGTTGACTTTCTAGCAAAACAGTGAAGCTAAAGTTACAGCCAGAGCTCTAATGGAACGTCTTGGATCAAATGCTCATCCTATTTTAGAGTGGACCAGTCAAAGTCCAGACAAATCCAATAGAGAGTGCAGCATCAGTTCAAAAAAATAAAATTGTGTTCATAGATGTTTCCATCCACTCTCAGTCAGCTTCTGTAATTTTGTAGAGCAGAAAGCACAAAAATGTATCTCTGTACTTCCGACTCAAGAGGGCTATATACACACGCCACCACACTTTTCAGATTAAAAAGAAATAAATAAAAAACTGTCCTTTTACTTCCACTTCACAATTGTGCAACACTTTGTGTTGATCCATCACACACACTCCCAGTGAAGTACTTTGGAATTTGCAGTTGGAAACATTTTCAACTAACATTTGAACTTTTTCTCATTTCTTTTTAAACTTATACAAGATGCCAGACACTTGAAAGGCACATCTTTAACCATTAATAACATAAACTGTCAGTAGACAGGAAGAACTGTAAATAAAAACGTTATCCGTAAGAGATTGATCCTCATCTGACAGACAGGAAAGTAAACACGTATAATCTCTTGCTTCCTGCTTTTTATGAATTGGGCTGCTTATGAATCATAGCCTGGTAAAAGTGTGTCAGCCTGAGCAGAAAGGTAAAAGATTAGTTTTATTCTTTATGACCTGCCTAAGGAACGACAGTTTATAATCCACTAAGCACATCTTAATCAACAGCGCTGCCTCCATGGCGCTAAAGGCCTGAAAGGAACAAAACAGAACATGATGGATATAATCTGTGTAAAACCCTCGCCCTGAAGCGGATTAATTATGATCTTAGTCAGTCATAAACACATCTTTTTAATTATTGATGGCTAGCCCCCGCCCATCCCCCCATTTGAACTGAAACTGAAATTAAATCTGTCTGATTTACAGTGGCAGCATTATGAGCTGGCTCGCTCTCTGCTGCTTTATAGAGACCAGGGAGGTAAGTCACCACTTGCATAAAACATTTCATTGGATAAATGGCGTCGGATCATGTGCTCACAACAGAATTAGTTCGTTTTCATTGGCGTGAATCGCAGGGCTTCAAGGTGAGTCTGCAGTGTGTGTGTGTGTGTGTGTGTGTTTGTGTGCGCATCAGGGGGGGGGGATCCAAGCTTTCCCATGACAGCTTGGCTTGAATCAAGTGTGGCACTCTCATATGAGTGAAAATAATGGAATCCTATATGTCTTTGAGCATGTCAGCGTTTAGCACAAAGTCGAAATGGAAAGTGACGGCCGGACGCAGCCAGGGAGGAAGACGGGAGGGCTGGAATGGGAATTGTGTGACCGCGGGGCCATCCCTACAGCTGACCTGCAATCAGACGGAGGCCCAACTCGCTGTCATCAAACATTAGGCGGCTAAAAACTCCATCCTCTCGTTGTCATCGCTCCATGTTTTGTTTACCTGCATGTTTACGGGCGATGGAGAAAAGCAAGAACAGATGTACAGCTCGGTGAGGGGGAATACGTGCTCAGATGAGGCTTGCTCGTCAAAAAGTACCTTTTGATAGAAAAAATAAAAAAAAGATCTTGAAGCAGGTATGAAACATTCTTCAGCAAGCCCACATTTCTATAGATTTTACTGATAGGTCCGATGTAATATTCTCTACTTGAAGGTAGCATTTTCATTAGCTGGAAGCAGAAAAATCACAGGTTAGAAAACATCTATCTGTGTGTAATTAATCTTCACTTGGTAAAATAAATGAACATTTCAAAAATATTCTAACATACTGAGATGCACCTGTATGTCTGTTGTCGTCTAGCTCTGCTGAGTTATTCTTTAAAAGTAAAACCTAAAAACAGATCATCACTGCAGACGTATCGAGAAATCAGGTGGTGACCGAAATCAGACAAGACTTGTCCGCACATTGTTGAAAATGAAAAATGTCGACCTTTTTCTGGTCAGTGAAGGTGCAAAAAAAATGTGCTGCTGTAAATAAATGAAGACTCAATGACAGGGGAAAATACAGCAAAATACAAAGATGTTAAAAAGAAAGTAGAAACAAAAACCACTTAAAAACTCGGCTTTGTTGTCAGAAGTGTCTGCCCACGTGTCTGTCACATTTACGATATGAGAGCGAGCAAGACTCCCAGGAGATAACAGGAAGGTTAGAGTACAACAAAGTGTCTTTTTAAAGAGCTTCCACCATCTAGCTGTAGAAAAATATGTTGATAACCTTTTGGAAATTTCAGAGTTAAGAGTTGGGCTGACATACTGAGGAGGAAATTCAGGTCATTTTGGTGTGTTTGAACAGGGTCACAGCTAAAAGTCTCAGGGCAATGGCTCCTAGTGTGCTGCAATGGGAGAGAAGAGACCTGATATGCAATATTTATGAAAAGTTTGTTGTTTTACTGCACTTTAAATACATACAAGTGGTTAATTTTTATTATGTTTAATGCAGAATCTTCCTGATCTTAAATAACTTGGATTTTTATTACTTTCTATGTCATTAGTTCAGTGAGTTTTATAGATTTTGACTTTAAATTACAAACGTTAAGGGAATCAAACATTTTATCTGCATCTTCTAAACTGGAAATATCGTCAAGGATAGATAAAAGGAATACTTTAGATTTCCTGACGTGATTTTTAGTGAAGCTCTCAGCAGTAATGGTTGCTTTGAGACTGCCACACTGTTTCTCATTTTGCCATGTGACTTGGTGCATCTAAAAGCACACTTTATTTAAAAAAAAATACTATAATTATCTGGAACATAAAGCCTCGTCTACTCTTTAAAGTTCGTGTTGCTCACATTGCTCCTGTGTGTGGTACAGAGTGTGTATGTTGGGATGAAGGTTGTAGAAGGGCTGTTGCATTTTCCAGCTCACCGTCTATTTATTTTTAATTCATTTTTCATGGTTGAAGCCGATAGTTAAAGATCTGAAGATGAAGGTCCCAGCCAGCGTAACAGAGGTGTCAGCTGTAATACAAAGATGTTTTATTGCGATGAGATTGTAACAAAAGCAAGACAAAAATCCTCAAAACAGTAAAATGCGAACAGCTAAGAGGATAGGTCCCAGCTTTAGCTCATTTTAGCTAACTGAAAATTGTTGTATTAGCAGATATTAAACACTGTTGTATTTGTCAGTTTCTTCAACTGAACAACACTTAAGCTTCCACATGATTATCTGATATTATATGAATATTAAATGCACATATTTCTATGCCATGATGCTGAATGAACTGTTGTAATTTGATGCCGCCATCATCACCAATCAAAACTCAACTTTTACACCTCAACTTAACTCACTTAAAATCTACAAAATCATGTCCATTTTCACACTGTAACAGCTTTACTTTACTACAAAGTCCTTTCAAAACTTTAATTAGAAACGCACAAGGATAAGAGGCAGTGGTGTACTAGTGATTTAAACTGTTACAGGAGTTTGTTGAGGTTGTGGCCAAAGGCAAACATGATTCAGTAAGTATGCAGTATGCATAACCTGGAACCACTTACCACCGAGGATGCCCTTTTTCCTCTCCTATCAACAGTTTTCAGACCAAAGTTCTCTTGCATATATGTAAAAAAAGAAGAACACATCCGTCCTCCAAACAAATACAGTGACACAACAACCTTATGTTGCAAGATTAAGACAATATCCACACCACCTCCCACCACCCCCCAGCGATACCCGGTCTAATCAAAGATGAAAATCCTTTATTAATAAAAGAGAGAGTGAGAAAAAAAAAAGTTTGCCTTCGGGAAGATGGGAGCTAAATGATTGCTCAGATGTGCCCAATTTGAGGCAGATCTGCTGGCAGACCTGGCATCTGGACGGGGCGGGGCCAGCAGGAAACTGTTACATCTGGAAGCTGTTTCCTTGGCAGAAATTAAGAGACGCACCACGCACAGATACCACCCGCAGTCACTCACTTGGAGTCGGAGTGACTGTGTGTCTGCGTAAGTAACACATGTTTGTTCCGGCCCCGCTTTTGGTGTTTGTGTTCCTTTATAATGCTCACTGGTGTAAGAAAATTATATGATTGTGATCTTGCTGCATCTGGCGCAGCCGGTTCCTCGTGCGACCGTCTTGTAACGGAAACGTCTCTCATGACGCAGCTGCTGCAGACAATACAGTAACTTTGACTTAATTTAATGGCTCCGATGTGAAGCAGATGCGACTTGGATGCTTCATAAAAGTCCATTTCTCCCCAAGCCATTACAGTTCTACTACAGACCTGAAAAAAAAAGACATTATAGAAGCTGTAGAATCGCTGCCCATATAGATTAACAGTCTTTTTTTATTTTTTTTTTTTACCCATTCTGTTTTTTTTTTTTTCTTCTTTGCTTCTCAAAGTCTTTTCTCTGGTTGCTGTGGTGAGGGAGGAATGTCACATTAGTCTGTGATTATCTCTATAAGGTCTGCATTCGGTTTCCTCCAACTTGAGTAATTGCATTTTTTTGTCGTCTTCTCCCTTTTTTTTCCCCCTTTTCTTCTTTTTTTAATCAAACTCACAAACAATAAGCGGGCAGGCGCTGACAGAAAGTCAATGTTGCCTCGGACAGCCGTTTGGTCTGAGAAGAAGGCCCAACACGGACGCCTTTTATGCTCGGGATGACGAGGCCAAGTGGGCCCCCCATCACATGGCCGCCAGGTTAAACAACAACAAAAAAAAAGAAAAAGAAAAAGAAAAAAAAAGCCTCTGAGCGATCGCCCTCGGAGGACTAAAAGCAAAATCCGGTGCAACGGTGCAGACAGCCACCACTGTGCAATTCTAGTCGTCTGACAAAAGACTGATGCTATCTAATAAAGAAGACTGCATCCATCTCGGGCACACAAACGTCACCGACAACACAGACAGGCAGAGAAAGAGGAAGAGAATGAGAGCGTGCTGTTGACTCTCAAGCACCATAAATAGTCGCTGTATTCTGTCAACAAGAAATGAGGTAAATAAATGAAGTCTAGGATGGAGGAGTGGGGATGCAGAGTGTGACAAAATGAGGTCATTCTCTCGGATGCTACAGGACTCAAAACAGAGAGCCCTGGAGATCAGATTAGGAGCTGAAGTTAGTTACAGTAATTTAATGCTGCATCAATTCAACTGACATCATTCATTTTTTTTATATTAGGTTTGATTTGTTGTCAGCCTTGTAACACCTCAATGCTTGGTTTATGTCCAGCTGCAGCTTCTGATATGGCTCACTGCCCAGGGTGCCATTCGAAGAAAGAACAAAGAAAGAACAAAAACGTTCACTGAATTGTGTCCAGAAGGACTGTTCTATTAATTATTTGCATATCCAAATAAGTAGGGAACGGCATCCACTTGTGTCATTTACAGCACAAAAACTTTCCAAGCATTTCCATGGAAACCAATAAAGCTAGGTCAGTCAGACAACATGGGTGTTCAAATGGATCTCAACGAATATAGTAGAAGTTTGTGTTTGTCATGTTGCTCAACGTGTCATGGAATCTTCCTCGTGAACATTTATATTTGTGAGAAAGAGAACGGATGAAGCAGAAACAGCTGGCGTTGACTGCCTGAGCTAGCTCCCAGATGTTAACATATTAGCAATGTCTGGGATCTAATCTCCTCCGTCACTCTTCAAAATTTGACTCTGTTTTGTCCAAAAGATGGCGCAAACTCTTATATCACTGATACAAAACATGGTCTGACAAACATTTTAATGTGCAACACAGAAATTGCTTATTTGGTCGTAATTAACGTTTGCGCTGAGGTTGTCTGGTGGATGTTTGCTTCGCGTACAAGCAGACCTCCGCAGATTGAAATACGACCTAGGAGCCTTAAGGCCGAGACACACTTGATTTGATTTGGCAAAAATAAAAAATAAAAAATCGGGTTGGGTGACATACACAACAGTAACAACACGTTAGAGCTGATTAGACCTCGCAGACAACAAGCAATTCCCAGCCACTGCGTCTTTGACTGTCCGAGCAACATAGACCCAGCTTCTATTTTGGCTGGAACTACACAGTTCATGGGAATGTCATGAGTGACACAAAGTGAAAAAACTACTAAAATCTTTTACTAGCAAAAAAATAAAAAAGCTTTGTAGTTAGCCATGATAGGAAATAGGGTTAGGGTTAGCAGCAACTTTGAGTTTACCTGCCAGACCAGCTTGTGTTTTTGCTGCCAGCTTTCTGGTACATACTGTCAAGTGACTACTCCATCTCATGAGGCTGGTGGTTCATACAGGGACCTTTGGGTTGGCATCAACATGTCAGGAAACAATCTGATCAGTGTGAAGTTGAACGCAAGTGGTGTGTCTTGACCTTTTACATTGACATTTTAGATACCAGGTGAGTCTGGGAAAGAAAGGATGAAGATGTGGAAAAGGAACTTACCTCACTGTTGAGTAGAGTGGTGGATGAGTGATGCTGCGGGGCTGTTTCTCTTCCAACCAAAGATGTGACTTCTTTCACATCTTTTACCTGTGGTGCCAATAAATGTGAAGGTTTGCGGGTGAGAAGGCATTCTGCAAAAGTCTACAACTAGACCAGTTCAATAAGACAAATATGGAACATGAGAATATGGATATGAAAGATGAGATGCTGCTGGCGGCAGAGGGATTTCAGGTGAAACGTGCAGTCTGGACTGGAATACAATGAGACATGACTGCTGCTAAAATTGAATAGTCGGTGAGAGCGCACTTTTATGGAAACACAAGGCCCATGTCAGGGCTGCGTGGGATCACCGCTAACATATGCATGACAGCGACCGCGCTGAGATGTTTGCTAATTTCTCCCCTCATTTTAAAAATTCCATTTTATTTGTGCTCATTGATTTGGTGTGAGGATGGGAATAGCCGGCAATCAGAGCTGCAGGAATAAAATGCTGGCACTGACCTGTGCATAGATAATTCACCATGAAAGACAATCAATAAATAACAAACACTCGCTAATCAGCCGAGGAGCTGACAGAATGACATTCCATTATCCCCCTCTGGCCCGCTGCACTCGGAACAGCCAAATCTCAGAGGGCCAGGTCTCCCCCAACACACACTTCCTCACCAAAGCCTGTCCAGGCCCAGATGTCACATCACAACACACACACACACACACACACACACACGGATGTGTCAACCATACACCTACAATGAGTCTCAACAAGCATCTGCTTTAGGAATATCTCTTTAAATTTAGTGAGCTTAACATCTACAGTGTGCATGTATTAAATTATTGTCAAAAATTTAATTCATGTCAGGTCAAAAAATGAAAAGCAAGTCATATGGATTCCAAACACACATTTAGTGTTTACTGTCTCTTAAATTTGTCTATAGCTCAAACATTTTTAATGGAGTTGCTGGAGAGCAGTTTTTGTAACTACACCTTGTCCTTCCTCTTCACTTTTCAATATAATGACCTGTGTGAAAAGCCAGTTTTTTTGTAACAGTGACCTTTCGTGGAGGATAAACCAATGACTGAACAACTGAGCAATTGTCATTTCTGTAAATGTATGCAATCTGCAATGCTTGTAGTTTGTTTCTGGTTGCCATGACATTTAATAGCTCTTGAGAGAAATGTTTAAGGGTCTCAGTGTCGATATGATGTTTGGGCTGAAAAAGATTTTGTGTCCAATAAACTATCTTTCCGCACACAAAGATTAACAAGATATGTTCTCCTACCTGATTTGGCAAGAAGTCAAAGATTCTTTTGGCACTTTTGATTTTTTTTTTTCTCCATATAACTTTATATGTCTATTGCATATTTAATAGAACACATTTTGTTATTGTTTTTTTTTTTTTTAAGATGAGACACTGTAAAAAAAAAAAAAAAAAAAAAAAAAAAAAAAAGTAGCTTTTTACTTTTGGTATACAACGTATTAAAAAAGAATGTTTCACATTTCTTTTGGCTTCAAAAGAAGTAGCAATTAATTTAATTATTTTATGTAAGGTACATAATGAAATTTAACAGAATTCTTTTTTTGCTCAAAATATTAACCATGAAAATATCTTCATTCAGATCAGATGAGGGCCCTTAAGATGTCCTCGACTGGCAAACTGCAGTTGAGAGTGAATCTGAATATGCTGCCATTATATCAAAATGAATACTTTTTTTTGAAGGACATGTTCTTTAGTTGCTACCCAAGCATCTTACTATAAATGGTTAACAGATGAAGGAGCATCGGGGATTGAAGCAACACCTGGCTGTCACAGCTTTTGGCAGAAGGACTGGCACCAAGTTCAGACATTAGGAATGTCTGTGGAAATGTCTGTACACAAGGCTACTGATCCAATTTAGCAACAAAACATCCAGACATACTGTGGGTTTGGTAACAGAGTTACTGTTGTTCCACCTGTATGAACAGAGGATATCTGGCTAGCTTTCCTTCGGTCTTTGGTAGCATTCTAGCCAGCCTTCATTCCAGCTAACTATGTCCAGCAGGTTTAAGAGACGTTGTTATGAATACAAAAGCACAGCAATCACTCGCCTGCTAGCACCCACACCGGCTGTATGCTTATATCTGTAAATAATCCATCTGCTGTAGAGTAGACGAACGTTAACAGGTGAAACCTGAACAACGTTTTGTCCAGAATTGGACCCGTTGGCCTCGCATGTGTGTCTCCAAGCAACTCTAATCAGTTTAGTAATTACTGACTAATTGTTGACTGACTGATGAGTTGTTCTACACAGCTTCTTCTTTAATAATTTACTATCTTGCATCACTGAAGGTTATCTCTGCCTACATTAAAAATAAGAATAAAACAAAGCTTGCATTATGGAGTCATGGAGTCCTTCTGGAATGACTGAAGCAATATTTTGTTTTTCAATCAAATTATTACAGCTATTACACATTATAAATTGTTATTTCATCATATATTATATTGCAATATTATGTATTTCTTTGTACACTTAAACTTAAATTCATGCCAATTAATGTTTCCATTTTTCTTCAATATTTTACAAATCTGAGAAAGCATCCATGATACTTGATTTAATATCGCTAAGATTTTTACAAGTTACTTTTTGTTTTGTAGTATATCCATGTGTAAAATTCAATCTGCTTGCACGAGGGTTTTATATGATTCTTTAGTTGTGACTACAATTAGCAATGCAACAATTATGTCATTAAAAATTCATCTCAGATAGAAAGTAACTAAATAGTCTAAGTTTCTTCATCTAGTTGAACAGTAGTTATCAAATACTTGTACCAATGTACAGCTGTGCACCAAAGTCTTGAGAATTTTTTCCATTCTTGATTACATGAAGCATGTAGAGGTGGGCAATATGGAGGTAAAGTTTTACCATAATAGTACCACAATATTTTGTGGTATTATAGTGATAGTACCACAACAGTGGTACTATCACTATTCTTTTTTAGGTACTTGTAATACGTTTCTTTAGGGTACCAGTCACATGAAGTGTGATTTGTATTATTAAACTGCACAAAGTGACTACATTTAATCATACTTTCAAATTGATACTTTCTATAAAAAAAAATGAAGAAAATGTTACAAAAGTCCCAACAATACTGACAGCTTTGGAGGTTTTTAAACAACATTAATTGGACCTTATAGTGACGATAAATCAAAAATCCTATCGCGATAAGAAGTTATCCTAATAAATAATAAACGATACAATAATTACCAACCACAATGTGAAGATCATATGTTTTTCTATACGAAACAATATCTTAAAAATCAATCAGAAGCATCATTTATTCATTGTTAAATTTGATTCATTCAGATGTTTTTGCATTGATCTTTATAAAGAAGCATCATCAGAACCTGTTTTAGCAGTATCTGTGTTTTTTCCAGTGAGGATGTCCAGTTCCCTTGCTGCTCTAAGGGGACTGAGGTTACAAAGGCTGTGAAGCTCTAAGCGGTTTACACTGGACTCCAACTGGGAGGTAATAATGTCAATGGTGGATGTATGAACATATTGTCACAAAGGTGCGTGTGCTTCAAGGTAGCGGTGGAGTCTGGGAAGATAATCTGCCATTGGTGGGAATTACTCCCATTCAAATCATGAAAAGGAGTATGATAGACAAGGAACAATTAACAGTCTGGGCTTTGTAAAGGATGAATTTAGCAGCATATACAAAGCTTCTTAGCGGGCACCTGAAAGCGTCTGGAACAAAACGGCAGGGTGGTTGTGTCTGAATAGAGAATGAAAAGCGATATGGGTTTTTTTCTGTGCCAACACTCATGATTCCACAGATTATGCCCGTTTTGTGTGTGAAAGTGATTGTGTGTGTGTGCGGTCTCCTTGTGTATAACGCAGCAAATACAAATCTGAAAATTGTGGCATGCATTTGTATTCGGTTCCCATTACACAGAAGCCCCCAAGTAAAATGGAGTGCCACCAATTACATTCAGGAAACTTCTCAATTCAGCCGGTATGGCACAGCTAAGAAGCTACTATCCTAAACATACAACTGGAGCTATGGTAATGGTTTATGCCAGCACCTGGTCAAAGTACACACCAAAACCTAAAGAGGAAACTGTGGCAAAACTTGGAAATTTAACCTCATAGAAACTCCATCCAATTAGCCTGATTTTGTGAAGAGAAAAACAAAACTGTCAGTCTTGAGCTGTGAAGAAATGTGGCAGGTGCCACGTTCTTTGCGTGTGGAAGAAAACCTCAGGGCACTTTAACGAATGAATTCTGCGTCCACACTCCTGATTCCACAGATCATGTCCATCTTGTGTATACGCAAATGTGTGTACGTGTGTTCTCACAGCGGAGGTTCCTGTTTCAAGCCTCATCATTCATGCTCCTGAACCAGAGCAGCTAGTTTTCATAAAGTGCCAATGCACAGCATGCATTGAAAATGAGCATGGTATCATGTTGCCTCTGAGTATGGCAAACCTCTTAAGAAGCTTTTTTCTATTTTTTTTTTTTTCCCCCACCTAAAGATAGGACGGAAATGGCAATCCGTGAGTCACGTCTCCGTCTCAAGCTTCATTTTTAGAAATTAAACATTGTTAATTAATCTAATGGAGCTAATGCACCGATACTTCCTGCCTCTGGACCATCGTCTTTGAATCTTTCTGTAATCCGAGATGAGCTTTAAGACGAGAAGGGTGCTGCAGAGCAAAGAGCTACAAGCAACCACAGGTCCTTGGATGTGTTTCTCACTGATGTCATTGCTTGGGTTCAGTGAGCTGAAGCATGGAAGCAGATAGTCTGATATCAGCAGCTGGCTACCTTTATAATACCTTTTACTCAGAAACTTGTATCACAAATCAGTAAGAAACGGCCCCGCAAGAGAAAGCCATCTCTGTCCAAGAATAACTCTAGGTATCAAGTGACAACTCAAAGTTTCCAATGAATACTTCAAGGAGTTGAGGTTTAATTATTCAAGTGGCTCAATGCTAAGTGCTCCGAGTTTTTCCCCCCAGAAATCTCTCAATTCTTCTCAACTGCTTGTCACACATTTTCTCGGAGCAGTCAGGGCCAAAATGAGTTTCAGTCATGGATCATGGCGAGTAATGAAATAATCCCAAAATGACACTGTGAAATTGCTGGATGAGAGAAGGTGCCGCTTGTCAGGCAGCTGATTCTATTCCCCTTCCTGCATCTATCTGTGATCTGCTGAAGTCACACACTATCAAGGCGAAGCGCCAATGCTGTATATATTTGTTGGAGACGCGGCAGTCGGTGACAAGGGGAGCTGGAGGGGGGTGAAATCAGCCGCGTGGGAGTTATCGGATGTTCTAGTTTGTGCCTCCGTTAAAAAAAAAAAAAAAAAAAAAAAAAAAAATCGACACGAGACGCCCCCCCCCCCCACACATCTTATTTCTATAGGCGAAGGGATGGTTAAAAGGTGGGGAGTTGAAAGAGCAAACAAGAAGGCAATGGCCACTCACTGACTTAACCTCTGTCATCGCACCGCTCCGGTGTCAGCGCGCGAATCAAATCAAGATGAATGGGGCCTATCCCGGCCACTGGAGGCTCGCCTCATTGGGCCCAATTTCATCTGAGCCAGTAACTGTTTATATAGAAAGATTAATAGAGCGTCTGACCATGCCGCTGCGCGAGGAGGAAACTCAGGCGCATACAAATAGGTTCCTGGTCGACAGGAGAAGGGGAGTTATTAGGGAGTTGCGCGACAGGAAGAATAGGTGGAAGCGCCACAGTGGGGCCCCTCCACTTTGATAACTAATTGATAGGGTTCCACAGTGACATGTTCATTTGTGAGACTTTTATTGTTTTAATTGTGTTACACTGTGTCACTAAGCTACTGTCTGCTGCTTTCTTATTCCCCCCCAACACTGCCGCAGCAGAGAACGAGGGGTGGGGTGGCTTTACAAGGTCTTGGACTGGCATCCTGCCCGCATGCATTAAAAAAAACAACAAAAAAAACCCTCTGGCATAAATGTCATTTGCTGAGCTGGTACACGAAGATTGAATTAAGTACAAGGTGATCTCTGTAAATAAGGGTGTAGTATATAAAAAAAAAAAAATCCCCCCTTTATTTATATTTGAAACGAGGCGATGACGGAGTTCGACAATCAACAATACAAGCCGGGATTTGAGAGCCGCCTCCTCTTAGTCTCACTTCTGCAGAGGTTAAACCAGAACTCCCCCTCCAGCTATTATTCTGCCACAGCCATGTTGACAAGCTTATGTTTATGCTGCTACAACATCCTTTTATGGTTTAGGATGTAATCTTGTTAATGGCATTAGCCATTTTGTGCTGTATTGTTTTTGAGGCTTTGTTATGTGCCATGGACTGTGCGAGATGGCTGTGTCCTCATTCTCGTTCTCTCTCTCTGTAAATACAATTGTGGGCCTGTTAAGAGGCTCTGTGTTTCTGTTTTAGGGACAAATTTCTTGTTTTCTTGCTCTCCTTAACATGATTAGGAAGAAGTTGGTGGAGACTGTAACGCTTTTACACACCTCTTCAGACTTCTGCAACCTTTTGTATAACTTCTGTTGTGCGCCTCTGGTGTCCAATGGACGTTGATGCATGCATCAGAAATTTATTGGAATTAATTTCCTGAACCCTCATCCTCCTTTTAGAATTAGGAGCCTGAATAAACAACAGACAAGTCTCAGTAGATAAACTTTAAAATAGCATCTTATGCCTTTTAGGCTGGAAAAACTTAATTTTTCCAACACCTATTCTTCCTTCTATGACAACTTCTGAAGAGCATCGTTTTAGCTTCAAGTGGAATTGCTTTGCAAATAAACATGTTCTGCGTTCTTCTTTTCAAAGACCTTATGGTTCTGGTGGTCTCTATTCACAGACCTACTCTAGACCAGAAATCGAGAAAAAAATAAAGATGGAAGATATTTAGCTAAGGATATGAGGTCTGGGATCAAATCCTAGGCAGCCTTGAGGACTAATGCCCTCCATATATAGAGCATACCTGTTCTACAGCCATGTCACACAGAGGCTCAGATTACAGGGTCAATCATGGTGGAAAATATGCAGTTCATACTAGCGCTCATTGTCTAACCTTATGGAAAATTTACATCAAACGACAGGAGTAATGGCAACTAAAAAAGACCATAATCTTTGCTAACATCGCGATACATGTTCAATGGTTGTCCCTTTCCCATTTAAATCAATGTTTTGCAATTGTTTCTTTTTTGGATTTATTTTGAGGAAGAAGAGAACCTATCATGGAAAGTTATCAAACTCCAGGGTGTGTTAACACGTGAAAAAGACTTTTAAGCTGTTTGGATTTCAGATTCTGGATGATGGCAGACCACAAATCACTGGGATGCACTTTGACAGAAGGGATGTGTGATGTATCACAGAGCTCATCAATTGTCTCATCAGTTATGCAAAATATCAGTTACAGAGTTAAAGTCTGCATTAGCCAATAAGCGATTGGGTTAAAGTTTGTTGGCTGAAGCTATTGGCTGTATTATTCGCGTGTACACAAGCCTGATTGACGGCACAAAGATTTTCCTCCTTGACTGATTGATTGTTTTTGACTGAGCTGTGTACTTTTGCGGTTAGTACTGGGAAAAAGCAGAAGAGTTATTTTTTTATTTATTTTTTTTTTCACAAATTGTCTCATATTGTACCGTTGGAACTTAGTGACAGTTTTAACAAATATGTAAAATTAAAGCTAGATACTGCAGCTTAAAAATAAACTAAAATTAGTTTAAACAGAGACAGTCTGTCTTTTTGTTAGCCTTTCACCACTTTGAAGATGTTTTGTATTTTCAAAGTCAGTGACAGAATATGAATCTACCACAAGTAAAGAAGCTATTGCTGATAAACGGCAACAGAAATATACTTGAAAAATGTAAACTGTCCCTTTAAACAGAAAAAAATCGGAAAGGCTTCTAAAAAATACTTAGCAAAGAAAAGCATTTCAGTCCAGCTTTAAAGGTTCTTCATGGGATCATTTTAGAATGTCTATAAGGTTTTGCTCTCTGAAGACCTTTAAATGGAGCACTTTGTCTTCAATAATGATTATATATAACAGGTCCTGCCTCTCAAATGTTACCCAGACAACAAACAAGATGCGAAGAGAATGCTACATTCTGCATCATTAGTCTGTCCCTGTACATCAGCCTCCTCTCTAGCTTATAATAAATGTACAATTTTAGAAATAAATACATAAAGATGACTACACAGCACAGAGTTTAAAAAATGTATGTTTTGTTTATTTTCAGTGAATTCTGCAAAAATTACCAGTGATCTCAGAAAAGATCATTTCTTAAACAGCAATGACAAAATGTTGCTCTGATGTATAAATAATATTTAAATCAGTGACCAACAGATTACAGGTGTACCATACTGGTTACTCAGGTGTCGATCTGATCCGGAGTAAAAACAGAGCCAGTATCGTCAACACCAACACGATACCGATACTTTTTATTTAAGCTCGATATATCAGATTTCAGACCGTTAGGCGTTTTTGTCTTTTTTCTTCAAATTACTTTGTTAAAACCTTAGGACATCATTTCAACAAAGTGTAAAGATGTCAAAGAAAAAACTTGGGAAAAAAATCTGTCCATTTTTTCTCAATAAAGTAGAAAAAAATATTTGAGAACAAATTAAAATCTTTTGATGTAGAGTTGAGAAACTACAATACCAAAATAACGTTTAAGAGGAAATCTGAAACTTAAGTATCGATCTTACTACACTCGTATCGATCTGATTCAGACTTGGTATCGCTCATCCATATTTTGAATCAATCCGCCCATCTCTATTGAATACATACATCATGCTTACAGCAACCTATTAAGCATTTGTTACATAGGTTAATGCATGTCAGCTGAAGTAAGGAGGTCAGAAATATTTTAATGAATGTAATACTCATTAGCCTCCTGACAGAATTTTTGCCTGCTTTGTTGACTTTTTTGTTTAATATGTTGTTTTTTTAGGACTTCTGTAAAAAAGATCCTACAGTTCTCATATGAAATGTTTTCAAAACATCAAATCCAACATGAGTACTCCCTTCTGCTCTCTCCATTTCCACACACATAATTATACAATACGCTGTTGAACACAAACGTAAATGAACCGACTGCCTCCCTCTTCCCTCATCTCCTCGCCCCTAACCAATGGCATCACTCTTGTCCTTAGGCTCACATTAATAAACTCAATAAATAAAGTGCCACACCAACCCATCCATTACGTGCATTCCTTTCAGAACAAAACATTAATCAATTCCACTGTACGTACTAATGCAGCGGCCCCAATCAATCCGAGCTTCTTATGACAATTAACGAAGCTTTAGTGGGCCGTTCTGCAACATGCTGACCCATCAATTACAGCATCTATCAAACTGACTGGCACTAATGGCAGCTCGCTCTCCTACCAACCAGACTCCACTGTGAGGACAAACGCACACGTGGCAATAAAGCGTTTGCGCAGCGAACAGAAGGAATCAATTCATATCAATTATACATGCTTCACATAATGTGTCAATTTGTGTGTTTGATCACAACTCCACCGTTTCACGCGGCGGCCGAAGCCGGCTCTGTGGAAACATCACTCCCTCAGCATAAATTTCCCCTCGCTGTGAATTTATAACAATAATAAGTTTATTAATCCCTACGAGCAGAATCATTACTCGTTAACTGTTTTGCAACAACAACAAAAAAAAGATGTTTAATCAGAAATCTCGGTAAGCATGTTCAGTATGCGTTATTGAGTAAGAAGGAAAAATAAATAGAACAGGAACACACAAAGGGTTTATTCTTTATGTTTTGAGCTGCAAAGTGTCTTGAAGAAGCTTCTTTTTTTTTTACATTTTATCCTGTAACAAAAACAATATCCAGTATTTTATTCACATTTCATGTGAAGACTAAGGAAAAAAAAAACAAAACAAGGTGAGTGGAAGAAAATGCACCTATAAAAAAAGTAAAGTAGAATGGGTATTTGTACCTACAGCCAAAATGAATACTTGTAAAAGAAAAAAAAAAAAAACAAACACCTTATGTCTCTAAATTCAGACTGAATTTCCTGTTTCCAAAATTGTTCAAGTTCATTCATATTGGATGAAGATCCTCCGTGAGCAGCAGTTTTAAAGTACTTCCTCTAACTCTTTTGGATTTAGGTCTGGACTTTCACTGGGCGCCTCCTATGAATACTTATTGATCTAAACAACTCCATTGTAGCTTTGGGTATATGCTCAGTGAACTTTCACTCCAGTGTCAGGTTTTTGCAACCTCTAACCGTTTTCTTCCAGTATTGCCATGTATTTTGCTCCATTGATCTTCACATAAGTTCTCACCAGATCCCCCACTGCTTCCCCAAAAAGCATGATGCTGCCACCACCATGCTTCATTTTGGGAATAGTGTGAAACCCAAAGTATTGCTCTCGCTTCTAGATTTTTCAGATTAGATGGACTGCCAGGTCTTGGTAGGGCCGAAGTTTTGCGATACTTTTTCAATTTTTTCAGTAATATTAATATCAGATATTGACATTAGCCCAATTTTTCATATCAGTGCTTTAATCTTGTCCCTTATCTGTTTGCATTGTTCCTTGGTCTCCATGACGCTTCAAAATAAAGTACTACTTTGTCTTAACCCATCACACAGAACGAAATCCGTCAGCAATCATATTCAGGCTTCTAGTTGTAATCCGTCAAAATGTTCAAAAGTTCAAAAGGCTATAAATACATTTTCAAGGCTCTGCATCCTTCTTCGTTAGTGACATGTCTCTGCCACCCTCACCCATCCCCCAGAAGGCCTTGCGGCACCGGGGCCCTGATCCTATGTCACAGGCAGCATGTTGGTACCAGAGTTCATCCCACAGCACGTCTGCCTGCATAATTAGAGAAGTGAATCCAGCCTCTCCCCCCCCCCCGCTTCTCATCCCCCTTGCTCTGTCTGCCTTCCTGCTGTACACGGCTTAACGCGAGCGTGTCATGGCTATAACAAAGGTTAGAGGAAGATGGTAATTAAAAATTAAAGTGGACAAGAGGGGGCTGCGTACACCTCTTCTAACGTCAGGCAATCAGTGCAGGAAAAGAAACTGTGCCAAACCAAATGAGTCTGGCTCTTGGTACCAGCCCCTGGAACCTCTATGCTTCAAACTGTTCTGGGAGAAAGATCCAAACATCAACCCTATACATGTGAGTGGATTAAAATGCTTTCATATGCTCTATAGAATTCGTTCAGTCACTCATCTAGTATAGAGTTTACAAAATGTAAGAAATCATAGTCACGTGCTTCTTGGCGCTCTTCCACTTGATTTTGCCCCTCTACTGTCTGTCCTCAGGATGTCCTCTGATACCATGACTCTCTATGCAGAGACTAGTGCCCCATTCTTATATTAATGGGTCAAGCCTGTCCTTCTGTAACTTAGAATGAAGGAAATTGTCTGAAACTCTTGGGAAAGATAAAACATGTTGCAGTAAACCGAGGACATCTACTCAGTACATGGTGGAGCCAATTCCCTTTTCACAATATATGCAGAAAAACAGCAAAAAAAATTGACCAATAAATCAGTTTCTTTATCTGATTGTTGCTCCTCTTTCTTATGCTGCCCTGGGCAACTGCCAATCCCCATCGCTGTCAGTTCTAGCTGTTGCCCTTAAATTTTTTAACTCATATTGTGCTGCCAAAAAAGGCAGAAGCCACTGTAGGTTATGACAGATAAACTTGGAGCAGGTTTCTTTTTTCCCCTGCTTTACTGTAAAGTTACCTTTGAAAACTGGATATTTCTAGCTTAAGTGAAAAAAAAAATCTCCATTCCTCCCCACAGTTCTACTTCTTAACTCAGAGACACATGCAGCAGAAAAGAGCAGGGGAAAGTGGAAGCTGGAAGTCTGTGCCGAGAGCGCGGGAGTCTATTAAAGTGATCGCCACAAGTAGTCCTAAATCATTCAAATGATGTAAACACTTTGTTGTTATTTGCCCCCACCATCCGGCCACCGGTGCAGTGTTTTAAAGAATTACCCGAACCATTTACATAGCACTGGGTCCGCTGTTGGACTATTGGATTTTATGTGGCCTAAATATAATTTAGGTCTCCAAAGTGTGAAAAAAGGGGCTGCACAGTGTTTTAGGAGTGATAACAACCTCTCGCATTTACATATACATTTACTTTGTCTCTTGTCACAATGTCTTAACCTCTCTGTCCCTGTTCCAGACGTAAATGAACCTGTCTGAGATGCCTTTCCCACCTTCCCTTTGCACACACACACACACGCACACACACACACACACACACACACACACACACACACACACACACACACACACACACAATCACTCTCTCTTGCTTCTCATTCTTCTCCTCTTACTCTTCTTCTCATCCTCTTTCTGAATTGCAACTCTATATTTCTGGACCTCTGATGCAATTATGCCACCTCGATTGCCTTGACGTGGAAGCGGGATGAGGTGGGGGGAGAAAAAAAAAAAAAGAAAACAGAAAAATAACAACACACACAACCGCACACAAAGCCTGCCTTTTGTGTATCAAGAAAATAAAGGCTTGAAATTGCCTCCGACCGGTGCTCTGTCTCTCTTATTCTCTCCTTTCTCCCCCATCATGGACACAAACACATTCTCCAGCCTTGTCTCAGTCACATACACAAACGCGCGCGGGCAGACAGCTCGGCTTCCCCGAGACCGGACAGGATAAGAGTCGACAGTTTCCATTATCAATAACAAGATAAAATACAGAGGTCTTTTATCTCTTAAAATGTAAATTTATACAAGGCTCCATAGCTCGGTGCTGTAAATATCTAACATCTCTTAAGACCACAGAACTAGACTCGATTGATTTTTCTCCCCTCCTCATGGCTGCAACCATCTGCAAAATCTCCAAGTCTGGCATAATATCAATGATGAAATTAAAAATCTTCCATTCGTCTAAACCATGGGGGAGATCACCTTGGTCCAGGCCATTTGCTCTTTAAATTATATGATTGATTTCCTTTAAAGTTATTTGTTTATTTCAATGTTCATATCTGCTCTATCTAAATCATTTCTTAAGTTCATTTCATTGATTTCTTGGGGACACTGGCCTCTCTCTTTGTCTTTCTGTAACCTTGCTTTAACCATATCAGTTTGCTTCAGAGCTCATTTGCATGAAATAACCTAGGGGGAAAAAAACAAAAAAAACATTGATTTCTATCTTTACACTCTGGTGTCCTGGTCTCATCTTGCATGATTAATGGATGCAGTATTTTATGATACAAAGCCTGCGTATAATCACTTTGTACACATGTTCTTATGTTCTTCAACATGTAAGTTTTTACCTTGTGGGATTATTTATTGCATGACTTTAAGAGTCAATGTTCCAATAAGTTAATGTGATCCAATGATCCAAGGTTTAGAAATGAATTTACAGAAAATTATGCATATGGAAAGTAATTCACACTTCCATGTTGGATACATTTTAATATTTATGTAGTCTAGGAGATGCTAAAAACAAGAAGAAACAAAACATAAATGTCTATTACGCTGAAATGATGTAACTTTTGTAACTGAAATTAGCACAAAAAAAAGTGTTATTAGTGAGGAGCATTTTCAGACTTGGAGTTTTCAATGTAAGCAGATCACACAGCCCTCAATGGCGCCACCAAGGGGGCAAAAAGAGGTTGGAGGAAATATCTATAATCTGTGTTTAAAGTTTGTCCCAAGCCGAGTGTAGGGAACGCAGCAAGCGTGTAGAAGAAGACACTCGGGTCATTAAAGAACCAAATTAAGCTTTGTGACTTACACGAAGAACACTTAATGTGTGGTGGAAGACGAAAATTGCATGTCACCCTAAGCAGATCGTCTTCACCTCTATGCAAGGTGGAGAAGCACTTCTTCAGCAGGGACTGATAGACTCATAAATAGATTAAAAAAAATCATTTGGAAGCCAAAAAGACTGGCAGATGTTCACTTTCCAGTAGAACAGTGATGCTAAATAATACACTATTTTAGGTCTAAACACTTACCTTAGAACGGCCCATTCAAAGTCTAGGACTAATTCGAATTGAGTGCTTTTAGAAAGAGTTAAGAACTGGTGTTCACAGACTTTTTGAACTCCACTCTGACTGAACTTGAGCCATTTTAGATAGAAGGATGGACAGAAGATTAAATGTCTAGATGTGTAAAGCTTTTTTTTTTAAGGTGTCATTGAATGCTCATGAGGTGTCAATTATGCTGGGCACCCAACTTTCAAAACTTTAAGCGATGACGCAATTGCATTCAATTCTCATCTCCCTTTACAGCTCCATCTGGGTTTCCCCCATTGACCTGGATTTCTTCACTAGAATTTCAAGAGGGCCAATCGGTGAACAGAAGGAGAAGTTATGAACGTTGACATCAATTTGTCTGCCTGTAGTTTAAGCAGCAGAAGAAGCGAACAAAGCCGTTCAAGTCCATGTCGGCAACACTTCCAAATATTTAATATTGACAACAGCAGTCTTGCTCAGCTTGGTACTTCTCTCTTTGCATTGGAGGATGGTTGTTTACAGAACTTCTGATAAGCTGAACCTTTGCATTGCATACGTCATAGACAAATATTAAAGATTGGGTAAAATGTCAACAGAGTCCACGCCTACAGGAAGCCATTGTTTCCCAATAGCTGAGGGTTCAGATCCTCTGTATGAAGCGAAGCGTGGAACAAATGATTGGTTTTTACCAGGCTACTGATGACTAGGTCTAAGTTAACGGAGAAAGAGAAGCAGTAAAATAGAACAATTCTGAATAGATTTTGGGGGTGAATAAGATGAGGAAAGTAGGATTTAGATGCATTGATTGGTGAATACCAGTGTTATTTTGTTTTTATGTCACTTACTTAGAAGTAAACCGTTTAAAGTTCAGTCTCTAAAGCAAACTTTCATTAATCTCTTATACACATTCTAAATCCCCCTTCAAATGGACGACATCACTTAGATTTATGCAACAACTAAAAGTGGAAATCATTCAAGACTCTCATATAACCAGTGACCCAAAAACTGGGCCAATCAAACTCCACCTCGTTTATGTCCCCATGTTTTTTTTTCTTTTGTTTTGTTTTGTTTTTTTCCCCCCAGTATTGCCGTTGATTCCGTCGCAGCTTTTAGATAATGCTAATAGATCACAGGCCAACGGGACGGGGCAGGATAATGGAGCTTTCATTGCAGCCTGATTAACTTGGCTGTAGGGTTCCACCTCACCCCTTTCAGCATGATGGCCCTAATTAATAACGATTGCTCCCCCCAAAATGTGCAAATGGAACGATAAACGAAGGACCAACTAATTAACTGAAACCATTTCTACTAATCATTAGTTAACATCCCGTTTTGTCATCATTACACTGATGCGTGTGCAAGGGCAGATAAAAGTGGCCGGCCCTTATTTTTCCAGCCCCTCCACCTCCATAAACCCTATGAGCTATATGTGTTGCCCTTTATTAAAGACTCGTTAAAGTGAAGTATTAGTAGTAGATTTTGGAAACTTTTTACACATGTAGATTTACTGAAATCATAATGTTACCTTTGTGACTTTAGAAGATATTGTGAGAATGCTGTGGATATACACAGAAACTAGCTCTGAGAAAGGCAGTAGCTAAACCTCAGCTTCCTCTGTTCTTCTGCTGAGGGTTTTGTTTTCTTCCTCTCTTTTAAAACCAGAGAGGAAATCAGCATCGGCCAAAGCGCTTTTTTTTTTTTTATGGCTGTGCGATGCAACCATCCTTAAGAGGATGCTGAGATGCACGGTTCATACTTAGACCTCTGAATTTATGTGCCAGTTCCAGATGCTGAGGAATCGACAAAGCTCAATGATGAACAGGCACAGTCAGCCCCGCTGCCAATCAAAAAGTTAATAGTCTGTCCATCGAGAAAGGGGAATGACCCCTGGGCTTCAGCCGGCGCATCTCTCCGGCTCGCAGCGAGTTGAATGCAACTGCTTTTGACTTTTGTCTGCGTGCGTACAGGAGGCCGGCATTTTGAGTCAGCCTGTTCTTCATGTTTCTGTCAGTGCGGATTTTCTTACTGAAGCCCTGTCTGTTATCAGAACTAAAATACAATGAGTTGCACAAACCTTACTTCTAACTTTCTCATATATCGCATTCCTACCACAAACTTCAAATAACCTTTTAGACGGACCAAACCGAAGTAGTGAAAAATTGTGACTTGGGATGAGAAATGATACACACTT
The DNA here is from genome assembly GCF_051168715.1 of Poecilia mexicana. Lineage (NCBI taxonomy): Eukaryota > Metazoa > Chordata > Actinopteri > Cyprinodontiformes > Poeciliidae > Poecilia > Poecilia mexicana. Next base: position 26,114,493 of record NW_028263385.1, on the reverse strand, counting down.
TTCAAAATGTTTTAAAAGTTAAAATCCAACCAGGCCTTGGGTCTAATTATATTTGATTGGTACTCAGAGGCCTATAAAACCCCCTACAACCATAACCAGGACTTATAATCTATGGAGACTCCCAAATGCTGGGTACTCTACCTGCTGCAATGGGGCAGCCACAAGGACTGATTGTTGCCAAGAAAATAATCCTGAGACTGGAAGTCTTCTTCCTTTCTTCCACTTGTGAGGGACTGACATGATATCCACAATACACAGATAAAGACTTGGTACAGGCTGTAAAGACACTTTTCCCATCATCTTTAATCACTTTACGTAGGCCAGATTAAGCTAAATTAACTAATCCTAGACTCCTTCTGCCACCCTTTATTATTATGTAGTAATTACTATGCAATAATCATATTTTGACTTGTGCATCTGAACCTTGTTCGTCTGTTCTAAACTTTGAAAACTTGAACTGCAAGCAGTTATCACAGCTTCCTCGCCCAACCCAGTAAATAAAAATCTAAAAACTGTGCCATACGATTAGGGCTGTTGTAAACGAATATTTTAGTAATCGAGTAATCTATCGATTATTCTTACGATTAATCGAGTAATCGGATAAAAAAAATTATAAAATGAAATATTGGTAAATCTGGCATAATACCGGTGTTACTATCAGATATCAATATCAGTCCAATTTTTCATATTTGAGCATCCCTAACAGTTGCTTTTTTGTAGTTTAGAAAACTAACCTGTAACAATAATAGCTCACTTTCTAAGTTAACCAGAAGAAAAGTTATAGAAAAATCTGAAATTATATTGAATTTAATAACAAAGAGGCAGGCTCACAAATATGCTTATAAAAAATGTCTACAATCCAGCTTTTAGTTTATGTATTCATCTTCAGTGAGTTTAATAGATTAATTAAACTCACCTTGCCACCTAACCTGTCACGCTTTGGGTTTGAAAATACGGGAAATGCCGCCTGGAGTGGGAGGAGAGGGCGAATGAACGAACGTAAGATGGGGTGGAGGGGAGGAAATAGACCAGCGGACTGACGAACCGTTAGACCGGGGGCCGAACACGGGGGGAAGCAATACGGGATATTTACGACACCTTCACTGGTCACACTCAGAAACTCATCTACCAGCCATGTACGATGCGCTCCGCCACCCGTTTCTTCAGACCGGGATATGAAATTTATTGTGCGGTTCGTCGGTAAAGCTACATTTACACGGTAAGCATCAGCTACTCAGCCGCCCGCCCTGTTCAGTCTATCCGCTCACCTCAGCGCTCTTCCCGCCGTTCGCTTTCAACCAGCAGCCCCGGAGGAGAAATGCTGCCGTACTCCAGGCATTCCCCCAGTCATTTTAAGGATGCTTATTGGTTCCCCAAAAACGATAAAAAGTAGGGCATTATCATCAATCAATAAAATCCCCACGGGCCAATCTTGAAGATTGGACTTTATGCCGCCGAGACTTAGCTTTTGTCAACAACTCAGAGGCGGAAGTGAGAGCTCCGCGCAACGCAAATGAAGTCCCGGTCGGAACACGGTGCGCTAACTAATAAAACATAAATTAACGAAGCTTCGAGGCAGGTAAATTTTCCTCGAGGAATTTTAGTAATCGAGGTACTCGAATCATTCGAGGAATCGTTTCAGCCCTACATACGATCGATTATTACTCTAACTAAAAAAAAAAAACAATCAAACTACAATAACTCCATCTCACCATAAATGCAGTTATTTTGTCAAGGCCATAGAGGTTTGTTGGAGAACAAAAGAGAACAAAAAGCACCATGAAGACTAAAGGAAACAGCATACAGTTCAGAATAAGCTGATGAAGATGTTGATCATTAGTGTTAAAAGTCTTATGAAACACTTGAGTCCATCATCAAAAATCAGAACAAGCACTGCATAACCACAAACACCAAAACACGACCGTCCATCTGACCTTACAGGCTGAGCAAGGGGAGCGTTAATCCAAGAAGCAGTCAAGAGGCTAGTCTGCAGGAGCAACAGAGCTCCACAGCGCAGGCGGGGAAATCTGTTGACACGTTATATGTTTCATAAAACCTTTGCTGAAAGCAATCCATAAGATGTCTTCAGTTTTGCTACAAGCCAGAAGATAATGTTAAACATTTGGAGAAGCTACTCTGGTCAGATGACATAAACTAAACACTGTGTGTGACCCAAGGGTTCATTTAGATGCATCCCTGTTCCAACACGCCTGAAACAAATGAATAGCTCCCGGCAAGGCCTCTGCACAATTTAATGAAATGATGAACGGTTAATTCAGCCACGTGGAACATTGATCAATATAGTCGATGTGTATTTGCTTGATGATTTCGATAACTGATATGACAAGTAGTAATGGTCATTGCTCATTTCATAATTGGTTACTGTATTATACTTTCATGATGTAAAGACCTTTGAATCTGCTTGTTAGATATGCACTTCCTACTTTTCAGATTAAAAAAAAAAGTGAAAATCATGCATCATTTTCTATAAAATCCTGATAAAACATTTAAAAGTTTCTGAACACAATGTTTTGAAATGTTCAGGCGGTGTGAATACTTTCACAAGTATCTGTACTTGCAGAACGTTTTGGATGATAAGAGAGAAAGCAAACATCTAACATTGCAAGCTAAACAGATTACAGATTCTCTCTCTCTCTCTCTCTTTCTCTCTCTCTTTCTCTCTCTCTCTCCAGAGCACTGCTTTTCCTCTCTGCACACCTCCATATATGCATTTCTCAGCGAAAGCTTAAGGCAGTCTTTGTCAGTGTTAAATTGGAAAGTAATCCTGTTATAACCTCACAGAGGTTATGTGTGAGTCTAGGTGATTAAAATTACCTCCAAATATTCCAAAGGAGCCATTATTTATTGGTGCATGAAAGACACAAAGGAGAAAGCAGCTCTCTTATTGCAAATACTCAAAAACACTTCAGAGAACCCTATGTATGGTAATGAAAAAGCTGTCAATAGTCCTTTTAAAACAGCCTGATTTAGTAAAACTTTTATGAAGACAGTAAATTTCATGTCTTATTTTCCTAATCCTTCCAAAGAGGGAACATGAGGAAATCAATACACCAGCCTTGAATTTTGCCAACCTCTAATTATTATCTGGCTTGTGGCGATGATCAGCAAGTAATTGCAACTGCTGGGCTTCTTGATGCCAGCGACAGGTCCAATAGCAAATGTCTACATGCAAAGCACTTATCTGGCTTAGCGAAATCTATACAAGGGGGTCACAATCCCTGTAGAGACTAAGCCTGAAATTGATGCTTTCGGCATATAGATGAAACCACTTTTCATATGTGCAAAAAAACACATTTGACTGAATTAGAATAATTCTCACAAAAATAAAAGATCAGTGTGATATTGCGTCAAGAAGATACATTACTGGGAGGGTTAATATTAAGATAAAGATATATTAGTTGTCAAGACTTAATACCTGAATGTTGGCTTAGTGTGACGCCAACAGGCCACCAGGTTAAGGAGCATTGTAATTACACTTTTTAAAAGGTTCCTGATTCTCAAACATTTAATCCAATATTTGTTCACTTCTAAATGTAGCAGTCTTTTATAGTTAGAAGATGGCGAGACAGGTTCTTTTCTAATGAAAAGAGCCTCAAATCTGCTAAAATATGTATCCACAACAATCCACAGTATAAATAATGTTCATTTATGTAAGTATTAAAAGTCTTTGACTATCAATTGTTAAGCAGTGAGCATTCACAGGTGAGACTGAAGGAGAGAAATAAAACTACCGTATTTTCCGCACTATAAGGCGCACCTAAAAACCTTCAATTTCCTCAAAAGCCGACAGTGCGCCTTATAATCCGGTGCGCCTTATATATGGACCAATATTGAGCCACAACAGGTCCAGCAACGGACCTTACCACAGGGGCCGCGTTTCATTGGCTAATGCCCATTTTAGGTCACAGTGCAGCTACCACGTGCGTGACCGTCTCACAAACACAAGCTACAGTAGTAAACATATGCTAATGTACATTGTGGACCATCAAAACCATGAATGCCGACTTACCCAGCCTTGCAAGAACAATAGGCATCAGTGATCTTGTCCACAGCTATATTTATGCTGAGGGTGTGAGGATCTGCTGTTTTCCTCATCTATCGGTAGCTTTTAGCTGTGACGCGCACAATGTTGGAGGCATCCAGTGGCTCAAACACCTTGATGTTGTCCAAAAAAGATGACATGAACTTGTTGGTTCCCCTGTCCATTGCCGTGGCTGATATGTTGTGAAAATCCGGCAGAAATGCTACGCTAATTAACTCAGATCGAAATGAAAGACGTCATGTTTACACAGACATGCAGTAGGCTGCTTACGTAGTTGGTCCACTACGGTAAGCAGCCGCCAACTTCTTTTTCCCCCGTAGAAGAAGTAGTGCGCGGTGCATGCTGGGATAGTTGTCAGAACACTGGTTTGTTAATAAAGTTTGATAATACATTTAAAGGGGGGGAGGGGCAGGGGAAGAGAGACAGAGACTGCAGCGGCAGCTTGTCGGTTGGTCTGTGTTACCCAGAAAGCAGTTGGGCATAATATCGCAACACCAACACCGTGAGTGAAACAACGACTGGGCCAGCCTACTATATAAAGTACTCGGGGACCATTTCTTTATTAATGTGGATGTGTAATAATAGAGTATGAAGCGTCTATTCTATGCGCCTTATAATGCGGTGCGCCTAATGTATGAAAAAAGTCCTAAAATAGGCCATTCATTGAAGGTGCGCCTTATAATCCGGTGCGCCTTATAGTGCGGAAAATACGGTACTTTAACACCACTGCAGTAGCTTATGTCAATTTGTTTTTGATATGTGTGACATATAAAAAAACAAAAACAAAAACATGAGTCTAAACTGAAGGGAATATGTCATCTTTGAATGAATGTGTCTCACTTGTTTCCCTGTTTAGGCCAGTGGGATAAGGTGTGTGTCAGTATTTGTGGATTCACCTATTCATGGACTTTTCTGTGGAAGGTGATTCCAAGTTATTAGCGGTATATTGATATTGTCTGCAATATTCGAAAGAAAATGCATCTTGTGAAGCTGGAGTAACAGAGAGCAACGCTACTTGACTCACATTTGGCTGGTGCTTCCAAACCAACCAATCCAGGAGCTGCTTTCGTTTCCCTCGGTACCGACTGGCTGTAACCCCAACAGAGGAAATAAGGAATATTGCGGGTGCTAGCTTCTGCTGTAGCTCTAAGACTGCATCCAACGAGTGTATTAATGCGTTTAAACCAAGTTTAGTGTTTGAGCTAATAAAAAAGGCTTTTATAAGCATTTTTAGAGGAGGCTTCAAGCATTTGCATATTTTAACTAGTTGCTGTAATCATTATCCACCATAAATTCCAGGGTTCCACTGTATAAGACTCTCAGGCTTCACCAACATGATTTTTGCGTAGGTTTTTATGACTCTAAGCTCTGAAATTTGGGGACATTTGGGTTTAAAGCAGAACTTTATATGAGTGTGTATATTTTTCAACAGTGTTGATCGGCACTTAACTGAATTACTTGTGTGACACAACATCAAGCTGAATGTAAATATCAGTGCTACTAGAAAAAAAAATCTGCTAAATTCCCTCTAACCAAAGTGGATTTCCAAACAGCTGTGCTTTTTATGGTGCCTTCAAGAACATCTCATACTTTTTATGTGTTCCTGTTGATTAAAGGAAACCAAAGATGCACCGCACCCGTGACTTTAAAATGGAAGTACGTACCAAAACATGATTTTTGTGTAGGTTTTCATGGCAACTTGCTGTAATTGATGGAATCATGCACTCCGCTCTCTACAAGAACATATTTATGGGGACGACCAACGAGCAGTTGGTGGTTTTAACTTCAAGAACTGAGTTGTGCAGCAGGAAAGTGATCCAAACCGTCGAAGGTTTTGAAGCGACCTAGTCAAAGTCTGAACTTACTCCTTGATTGAGATGCTGGGTCACAGATTTAAACATATGCCATTCACAGTAAAAACAAAATCCTACCAAGTCATTTTTGTCTAATTTCTTATGCAAGTATCTTGGTACACTTGGGGAGAGGGGGGGAAGGACAAAAACTAACTTACAAGAAATGTTTTAGCAACATATAGGAGCTTGTTTTAAGTCAATAATTCCTTAACATTGATTAGAAATAAAAAAGTAGTTTCACTGGCTAATTTTTTTCACTTAACATGAGAAAAAATATTTTTGTTAGAAGTGAAATAATCTGCTGCTGGAACTGGCACTTTTTCATTTATTAATGAATTATTCACTGAAAACAAGCTCCTGTATCTTGCTGAAACGTTATTTGTCAGTTTGATTTGTCCTATAACAGATATTTGCGCAAGAAGTTAAGCAAGAAGTACTTAGTAAGATGTTTTTAGTTTTGCATTGTTCCTACTCAAACATCCTGCATATTTTAAACAATTATGCAGTGTGAACTCTTTGCAAGGCACTTCCAAGTAAAAACAATGACCCAGAGGAGCCTTCCACACCAGAGTGACACTGAAAAGTCCTGACATTGACGAGAGTTTCAGACAGAAAAAAGCAATAGTGGATGATGCGGGGTGACAAATTATAGGGGAATTAGAAATTAATGATTGTGCCAGTATGTAAATGGCAATTAAAGGACAAGCAGTGCTTCAGGCTCTCTGGCCCGAGCGCCTCCATTTGTTTGGATAGGGACCGACTCACACGCATACACACACGCATTATGCTTGTGATGCGTACAGAGGCTGTGACACACATCCATATGGGGCATAAAAGAAAATAAATCCAGAGCGCCCTGGACCAGATCAGATCAATCGGCCATAATGGCAGGACTGATCATTATGTGCTGCTTTTGTTTGTTTAAATGAAGAGTGAGTGGGTCTGCCATATCGAGTTGGATTAGGGAAACTGTTGCCCGCAGCCCCAAAACGCTGGCCGAGAGACGCCACGTCAGGCTCTACAGTAAAACACGACGACGGCCTATTTAGAAATCAATGTCAAACTTTCATTAGAAGGGTCAACAACGCAGACATATCGTCTAATTGCAGTATAGGTCAACAAGGCATGAGAGGAATCCGCAGCGGAGATGTTGCTTCCCAAAGGGAGAGGGTGGAGGGGGTAGGTGGGGGGGGTACTCCTGCATGCCCAAAAAGATTTAGAGCTATGGATTTGTAAAATTCAATCCTCGGTATGGACCGTTAGGTTTGGAGGGTTCGGCCTCGTTCATCAGAATTGTGCTGCATCCTCCGGTTATTTGTTTGCTCCTTTGGCTGTTTTTTTGAGCTGATTTCGGGAAAAAGGCCTGAGCTCGGAAAAATTCTGCTAACAGGCTCATCGACAGGGCAAAATAAAAGGCCTGTGTCCTGCCTTCCGATGATGAATGTTTGGCTGCAGAGACTGATGGAGGGCCTCGCTCGAGGAGTCGGTCAGTGCTGACCTATACTGTCATGGGCGAACCAATTTTGCTTCTGCTGTTTTGGTTAAAAAGCCTCTAATGAGAATATCGGCCCATCGGATGAGGAGGCGGCAAAGCCTTATTGGCTGAAACTGCTGTTTTTCCAAGTCGTTATGCTCTCTTTCTCTCTGTAGGAAATGTTATTAATGCCGTGTAGCTAAGTATTAAGTTAAAATAAAACTATAGTCAAAAAAAATAAATAAATCTTTAGAAAAACTGGTGAGATTTTCATAGAAAACCCAAATATTTTTAAATTACTGAAAATGAGACGTACGGTGTCTTACCCTCAAAACTAGAACAATGTGTGAGGTTACAACCACAATCTGCTTTTAGGATTTTATGTTGCATAGCTGAATGGAAAAGGATACCCATTCTCTCCAATTTTTCACAAACACAAATCTGAAAAGTGTGGCCTGCATTATAGTGGCATGCCGGTCTGGACTTTGGTCTAAACTGGGAGTGTCCTAAATGCAGACCTTGATTTGGCCTTCAATTGAAGAGTGACAGCCTCTCCTGAGGCCTTCTAACGAGCCATCATTTGATGCAGGTGTGCTAAACCAGGGAGAGAACTTTAACATGCCGGCCCTCGAGAACCGACTTTGGGCACCTCTGGTAGAGAAAGCATTTTCTAGACCAACAGAATAGAAAATATCCCACGCAAAAAGTTTGAAAACTCTACACCTTTCTTTTATTCTGCAAAATGACAGAGGACCTGCTCTAGACCTACAATAATATCGTAGTTTTTGTGTCGTTGAAACATTGCATGTTTAATTTATTGCTAAGCAGGTAAGAATATTTCTTGAAGGTTAAATTATTTTGAGTATTTAATTGGAAAAAAATTGTTAATTGTACTAGATTACTTTATGGCTATCAGAGTAAAGTGGGATGAATACAAATGGACGCCACTTAGGTTGTTACACTTAAAACCCTTTTCCATAAGTAACATCTTTTCATCATGGTTATGCACTACTTTATTTGCCTGACAAGAAATCCCAATAAAATTGTGAAAAAAAGCAAAATATACACATGTATACATGTACATATTATAAACAACAAAAATGTCTCAACTATACAAAAGCAACAAGGCTTCAGACAGAATTTTCTGAATATTACAACAACACACTTTATCAAGTTGCTATGAAATGCTTTTATTAACTTATTTTTATTTTAGCTACATTTTGTTCCACTAGCTTTTGAAGCAAACGTTTCAGGCAAGAAAATCCACATTAGAGTTCTGCTTGCTGGACTTTCTGCAGCCGGATGATGACGTCACACGTCACATCAATACCGGATAATGGGAAGTTAAAGTTTGACACAACGATGAGACTGGCATGTTACAAAACTGAGACGTTCGAAGCTTCACCTCCAACTGAGGTGAAAATTCTCCACCGTCCGTCCCTCGTCATTTCGGACTCCCAGCATGCACCCTCCCCTACCCCCCGGGGCATTAAAAATGACAGAGTGTTAATTAATCCATCACGCTGGTTAATTGAAATGATGTATGGTAGTCATTTGTTTTCTTTGATCCCTCAGCTATTAGCGCTGTGTAACTGTATGACTAATTAGCATGAGAGCACTTCTCAAATAATTAGCTGTAATTAATCTGTCAGCCGCCGGATAAAAATGACTGCGCCCGACAGTTATGACAAATTGCAGTGTTGATATAATTATGTAATATTGGAGGCCGCTCAGTGTTATAACCCCACCCCCCACCCCACCTCCAATGCATCTTCCGGTGTAAATCCAGTTTGTTCTAATTGGTTCTTCTGTAGTCTCTCCCCTCCCTCTTATTGCTTTCTTTCCTTCCCTTTCGTGCACGTTGCCAGAAATGATACCATCTGACTCCTGTTTTGTTCTTTTTGCAACGGTTTCCACGGCAACCGTGTCAAGTGATTGAGGTCGAGGGTCAAACTGACCAATAGCGAGTAAATTACATTTCTCGGAACGATTCCCCATGAGCTCCTATTGAAATCGAGCTCCGGCCCTCTGATGGATACATCCTGTCATTCACAGTTTAGGGAGGAAAGTGGGGTTGGGGTGGGGGGGGCACAGTACAAACATGAAACCAACATTTTCTCCTAAGATACTTTATGAACAAGAACTTAATAGCAGCCAAGGTAGCCTGTGTCTGCCATTCATCCATTCGAGATATATAATTATATATGTAATTATATATATATATATATATATAATTACAAAAAAAAAGAACCAAGTCCTTGTGTCCACACTTTTTGGGGGTGTTTATTACCACACCAACAGCAGTAAATAGAGCAGTTCAATCCTCCACAAACACTAGGCCTGAAGGTCATTAGTTTGTCTGAACCAACGCTCACTCAATCCCTCAGCTAGAGTTCAAGTGCTGACACTTGCCCCCTGTCTTCCCTCTGCCTTTCCCAGTCCTCAGAGAGCATCCCACCACCTCATCTGAAGGCAAAAAAAAAAAAAAAAAAAACAAATGACTTTGATTTACTGTCAAATGTGTAGCAAAAAGTGGAGAGAAAAAAAAAAAAACAACAACAAAAAAAAAACAAAATCCATTCCAAATCGAATTGTCTTTGTGTGAACTCGGGCCACCATGGGCAAACGGGGGAAAAAAAGAAATAGATGCTATGGTGGCGGCCGTAAATGATACGGCGCAATAATCCGCAGCGACCCGTCTGAGCGGCTGATAAGCCATCACTACAGGGGCTGGTCGATACTAACTATTCATTTCTGAAATTATCTCCGCATTGATCCGGTGGACAAGTGCAAGCGAGGCAAAGGGGCACACTGGCCTTAATACAATAATAATATAAAGGGTTACAAGCTCATCCTCCCGACCAATAAAGCCTGTCAGCAGCAGGCAGGCACAGCGAAGCCCCATAATCCATCAGCACACTGGCCCCTGACCTCTGGGCTTGGAGGCTTTTTTTTTCTTCCACTCCACCACCATAAAAGTTGCTTACGGAAGGACGTGGCTGCTGGATGCACCTCAGCGGGCAGAGGTGGGGAAAGCAGATCGGTGGATGTTAATGTCGATGCTGTAACTTGACCTCTTATTTGCTCAGCTGGTTGCTCAAAACGCTTTCATCCTGAAATTGTGGGTGGTCTCCAGAATGTCTGGAAAAAAACCAAAAACTGTGGCATTCCTAATTTGGAAAAAATAAATAAATAAATAACTGAGCCTGGTGAAGAATATTCAAGCGTATCTCAGTTATTTTGAATATCACAAAACATTTTAAGGGAATCCCCTTAAACATAATTTTAATGGGAGTTTGTTTAAAACCGGAATTTTAAACAAAATTCCCATTTTGCAAATTTTTATTATATCATTTGGGGCTCAACTGCTTCCAAAAACAGCATAAGTGGGTTTTTTTTGTTGTTGTTTTTTTTAATGGCAATAAGTTAATGATTTTTCGGTGTATGGAAAATGAGCTCTTTCAAAAGAGAGGAAGAGGCACATTGCTAATGTGCAGTACCATTCCTAAGTAATGGCACTGCACCATTACCTAGCAACCCATGCAGAGCTCCACTCCATTTGGTCAGCTGTTTTTTTTTACCACTGTATGCATGTACTGGAAAAGACAAGAAACCACTTTCTGCATACTTGTTGGTTGTGCAGGAGGCTCCACTTCTGCTTTTCAAAGATGTAATTGCGCATCTGTTTGAAGCAATTCTCACGTGCCAATGTGAACTTTGAGTTGGGGGCTGGTGGGTTTAACATCTCACCAGAATGAAAGGCTCCATGCCACACTGCATCTATGCAGTAATCCATGCATAAGGAGAACGTCATCAACTTCAGCAGGTTTTTTGTACAGAAAAAGGAGCATACTTTCTCAAACCAAGTTTTAGGATATTGAATCAGCTCACCTTTAAGCCACTGCAAAAGAGTCTAAATAATCAGATTTAACACTTGAAGCAAATCACTCTGCTTCGCATTTTGAAATGAATAAGCGACAAATGAACTTTTCCTTCAGTTTTTAAATCACAGGGATGCACATTTAAGTTTGTAACAAGCAAATCCATCTCGAGGAAAACTCTGTTTTCACTTGGCCTGATAAGACGGGGATATTTCTTGCTCACAATTCTTGCCGGGTCGCAGCTTTAAGCATGACAGGAGTAATCTGTGGAATTATCAAAATGAAATGAATATTCAAGCCACCTGCCATGGCTCAAGCAGAATCACTGGCACACTAAATAATAACGGGGCATGCCATCTGTCTGCAACACAAAGCGTTCATGCACGATTAAGGACATATATTCCACCTAAAATTATAAAATAAAATCCTCAGGTCTGGACAATCTTAGTGTCAAGTTTGATAAACCCTCCACTATAAATAAACTGTATATGTAGTTACATGTTCATGTAGGCATGCCCAGCTCTGGGACACTAGAGATCAGGTGTAAACGAGCTGCATATTTTAGTTCATTTATTTTTATTTTTTTAACAATGACAACAACTTTTCATGTTAGCATAACACCGGCATAGAGGACCTCTGTCCCTGGTTATCTTAATAGACTAATTGATCCACTATCGAAGAGGCACGTTCCTCTGAGCATCACCGAGACAGCCCGGCTCCAATCAGACAGGCATGCGTTATCAAACTGGGAAGTCAATTAAGAGAGAGAGAGAGAGAGAGAGAGAGGAGGAGGCAGAAGAGGGACAGAGGGACTGGCTCCAAGCTGACACTAGACTGGTTCTCACAAAGAGAAGTGGCTTCCAGAGACTTCGTCCGGCCAGCAGACGTGAAGGAGTCAGTGATTTAGTGCTGGATGATGGGACATTATCTGAATCGTAACCTAACTTCTGCTTAAAACACTGACCTGCGGTATGGTTTGAACTTGAAGGCCTCGGGAAATGATCCGTTAAACTCATCCTGATAGAACTTTATGAATCGCATTAGTGCAGGACAGTTCACACCCTTAAAAAGGTCAAGTTAAAGGTCACGGAAAACTCACTTTATGAGTTGCATACTTGACAACTTCAGTTGGTTCAGACAAACCAATGCTTAGTTTTAGAGTTAAAAATATTCGGCATGTTTTTAAAAGCTAGATGTATAGTGACATTCCTGGTATGTACCTTCCTATTATTAGTTCTGTTTAAAGTAAAGTTGGATCAGATGAAGCCAACTTAAAGCCCCTTTATAACCCAAACCGTCTCAAATGCCCATCTTTCCAAAACGTCAGGTTATGAAATCTTTATTTACCGACACTGCAATTCATCCGCTTTCTCCTTTCACCAGATCACCAAGGTCCTCGCTAAGAGGTGAAGATTACTCCTAATGTGTATTCTAAATGCGGTTGTAATTGCATTAGCGATCATTTTAGATACAGCAACTTAAGCGGGCCTTTTTTTGCAAAGAGGATGTAATAAATATTGAAAGGACGCGACGAGGCTTTATCCACCATTTTCCTTAATTGCTTCAGACTGCGTGACAATGGCTGTTTACTGGACTGTGGCCGACGAGCGTTTCGCCACAAGACAAACAGGGGATGTATCCATTATCCGAGCCGCGCGGAGGTCGCCGACCTGCAACGGGCGGAGGACCGGGAGACGCTGGAGATCGTGTGCAATTTAATCTTCAGGCCAAAATAAAAGAAAGGCGGATGTACGGAGAGGGGCGGCGCTGCAAAAAAAAAAAAAGAGTGCAGAGGAATGGACAGCTGTCTCGGACAGGCTCCACTTCTTTCCCAAAGGCTGCGAGGCCCTTCCTTTTCTTTTTTTCTTGATCCACTCAAAGCCATCGCAGTGTGCCTGATTCTGCTCTCTCCTCTGACACTTGTATTAATGGTATTTTGGGGCTGGAACTGTAGATGTTGGAAAGCGATTGTGGAGAAGCAGCTGTGGCTCTCCTGCTCCCTCCCTCTTCTCTTACTTTACTAGAGTCTCTTTCACTGACTCCTCTGTCCTTTCAGAGCCTCTCTCAGTCCATCCCTCACCCCTGTTCCTCTGCGCGCACACACGCGCACACACACACACACACCTCCTCTATTCTCTATCCATTGGTTCAGTCATTACTGGTCAGTGTCAGCACTTGAAAACTGTTGTGCTTGCCGAGCCGGTGTCATCACAAGTGGAATTAACCATTTTCCCTGCGCCTGATTGCAAGACGCTCCACTCATTTCAGCACTCCCATTCACTGCATCAAGACCTACTGACAGAAAAGAAAGCCTTCTGGCTTTTATTAGAGGTATAATACGACAGTAGTTGTTATTGGCTGCATAAAGAAAGGGTATAAATAAAACTTCCAAGTCATTTTGCAAGGATTTCCAAATCAAAATCTGAGGGGAAAAAAACAAAAAAAAAAAACACAAAACTATTTATTGAGATTTTTTGAACTTCATTTTTTCTGGCCAACTATAAAGTAACTGCAATATTTTAACCAAGGAAAGCCGTTTTCTTTTTTTTTTTTTTGTAGTAAAGTTATGTGTTGTTCTTTGCAGGTCTAAAACTTCAAAGGACTTTGGTGGATTTAAAGAAAGTCATCTAGTTTTCAAATTGTTTTGGGTTTGACTGAACACATTTTTTGACAGTTATAACAGGATTTTCATCACTTTCTTTCAAAACGCTTGCTATGTTTACCCAAGTTTAATAAATTTTTTTTTTTTAAAAAGCTGATTTGTGTAGTATTGAAGGACTTCTAATTCATTTTAGTAAAACTCTCTGGATAAATGTGGTTCTACTTATAAAAGCTTGACTGTGAAAAGACAAATAAGTTGTATTTTACTTAATTTGTTGCATTGTAAAGGGATTATGTCAGTTATAATTTTGCCCTGATTACAAATAAAAAAACAATCTCCAACTCCATTAACAACCTATTTATGACATACATGCATTTATTACAAAAACTGAAGGTAAAAATTACTTCAAATTTTTTGTTTGTTCCACCATCGTTTTAAAGATATTAATAAATATTTCCAGAGGTCAAAGGTCAACCAGCCCAGCCCAAATTTACAAAAAAAACAAACAAATATGGTTTCAATCAACTATGCTACAAAAACAAACAAAAACAAAATGAAGCTGCTCAAACCAGCACAAAAATAAACATGTAATTTATCAGAATTTTACTTCTTTGTTGATCTGATTTTTTATCTTAAACAGAATTTGTTTGGTTCACAAATGTAGCAAACAATTAACACCAATTTCGTTCAATTTGAAGGAATGGCAGGGGTTTCTCTAACAAACCTCTGAACTTCACACTCTGCTTACCAATTTGTTGACTTCTGAAAGGTAATTTAACGCACAGAATTCAATTCAGAGGGAAGAGAGACAAACTCCCTGTATAAATACCTTCGCAAGGCCCCTTCTGATTTCACCACCATCAAGAACACAAACACAGTAAACCACATTCTGACTGATTCACACACATTCACAGTGATAAGTTACAGCCAAGCGGAGGGGGGTGCCCGAATGTTAATCCCAGTTGGACACGGTTAAATAACACGCAATCAGTCTTTCCCAGGTACAAGTAAAAGAGGTCAGTTACAAGCCAATGAAAGCAGCTACCAGATTTATCCTGATCTGATCTCCAGGGATGACATGTAAAAGTATCCATGGGCGATCACATATAAACAGATGATGAAATTAATTCCTACAGGGATAAAAAAAAAAAAAAAAAAATTATAATCACTTGGGGATTACATCTAAATTCTTAATATCTTTGTATTTAGGCCTTCCGTGGGAGTAATCTGCTGTCTGATCTGTCCGGTTACATTTCTTGGGACATTTGCAGAAGATCATGAAATTGCATTAGTAATACAATACAAATCTGTCCCCCTGTCGCTCCCCCTGCTTCCCATTCATCTCTTTGTAGAAGATTACAAGATTTGCGAAGATTTGATCCAAACTCTTCACAGTCACCGTCGTCGTCGTAGGTGGCCTTGACATTAAAGTCACAATGAGAACTTTAAATAACCATTACCAGCCGGATCAGCTTTCTTGTTTTTTTCTTCGCAGCAAGTGCTTTTGGGTTAGATGTAACACGCATACAGCCCGACACAGGAGAGCGAGGGAGAAAGAGAACGAGAGAGAGAGAGAGAAACAGGAATACAAGGGTCTCTCAGTTAATGTATCATCATCTGAGTGGGTTTGGATTGGAGTTATTAGAGTATTTCACTTCATTGCATGACCTCCTGTTCCTCC
Organism: Poecilia mexicana; assembly: GCF_051168715.1. Classification (NCBI taxonomy): domain Eukaryota; kingdom Metazoa; phylum Chordata; class Actinopteri; order Cyprinodontiformes; family Poeciliidae; genus Poecilia; species Poecilia mexicana. Next base: position 26,098,939 of record NW_028263385.1, on the reverse strand, counting down.
TCAGATCATGAATCCTATTCATTACCCAGTCCTTCTGGAGTGCCCGCCTTTATAATATTACTCAATTTATATTCTGAAGCGGGCTCCTGGGAGAGCGATCAGCGCTCCGAAACACCGCCCCCCCCATAACCCAATCACAATATTTAAAGGGCAGCAAAGAGCTTTTTAATGCGCGTCGTAGATAACCATTTAAAGTGGATTGCTTTGGTTTAATATGACCTTAACAGGCTGGCAGTCACATGTGAAGAATGAATAAGCTAATAGGAGAGGCGACAGGGAGAAGGAATGAAATCAAAAAGCAGAATATGAGAGATTTGTTTCAATGCAAGCCGCCACCCCCCACACCCCCAGCCCCTCGACGGCCACTGAGAGGAGCATGATGGAGAACCACAAGCGCGCGAATGAAACGGGACAGGCGATGAATGAAGCTACCGCCTCGCGTTCCTCTTTCTCGCCCTCTCCCGGAGTATGAGCTGCTTTGTCACCATAAGAGTCAAGACAGGTATGAATGACACATTTGCATTCGGCCCATTGATGAGAAGCTCGTCTCAATCGCCATGAAAAGCAAAGCAAAGCAGACCAGGAGCTCGGATCCCCCCGGTGCTCTCTGCAGCTGGTTCAGACAGCGACAGGAGCACACAGGTGGAACATGTGGTTTGGATGTAAAAGGATGTGACGGCGTGTCAAGGACGACATGATTCTGTGTCTCAGTGTTCAAAAGTGCCAAAACTCAGCAAAAATATTAAATGTTGAAATAAGGGATGCACCGATTCACTTCTGATACCGATGCTTAGTATCAGACGATACGATTTAACAATGAATTGACTTAAAATGTTTCTTTTTTGAAACAGACAATTGTGGTGATTTATACATTTAGTTGATAAGTCTGTGTCAGCATACTAAAATACACCAATGGCTTCATAAGCTTGGTCAAAATCAAACATGTATAAAAATAGCAGAACTTTAATTTGTTCAGTCAGTGCAATTAGACATAACAAAATGTTCAAATATTTAAAAATAAACTGCACAAAGCCTTCTATTGTACCATGGTGAAGTTAAGCTGATTTTTATAGATTTGCTGAAAATGTGAGGCTCCATTGACAGTACTTGCAACAAAAAGTACAAAATAAACTAATTTTAAAATGTCTTTCCTTTTCTTGCTGTAAACCTGCAATAATCACATCAAAACATTTCAAGTCATTAATTTTGAAACTTAATGTTCCATGCTACCTCTCCAAGGTACTCGCCATTTAACCGCTAGAGGTGCAGACTCAGCAACTCTAGCAGAGGCAGCAAATCATCTATAGGTAGTTGAACTCTGATGTCCTTGATATTAATCTCTGTGCATAACCAAAGGCATCATTTCATCTTAAATCTGGCCGAACTGAGCATTTTTAACCAAATGAAACAGTGTAGTCCCATCCGCCTCTTTCATTAGATAAAGCACACAGACGCTTTGAAATGGACAGCCCACCAGCCATGACAAGCAAGGTAAATTATCCATGCAAGTAATTTATTGATATCCTTTCAACTTTTTTTTTTCCTCTCCATCAGTATGTTTTGTCATCATGGGCAAAAATAAATTCAAAAGACTCATCTGCAACTCAATGCAAATGATTAAAAGCAATGTGCTACAACAACAATTAAATACAAAAATAATTGACCTTGCTAATTTGTAAAAGCAGCTCGTTTTGGACGCGACATTTTTCAGTTGTTGGTCAAAACTTGCGATGAAGAATTTAGCAATTAGTCAATTTTGCTGTCTTTTTTTTAAACAAAGATTTTAATCAGCAAATGAACCTCTGTGGACGAATGATTGATGCGGCACAGTAACTGTCTTCCTTCAGAGTGAGTGAATGAGTGCAGTGTGTATGTAAGCATGTGAACAATGTGGATGATATATAATAATCCTCTAAAAACAAAAGACAGAAATGAGAAGCAAACATTGCATTAGTGTTTTAAAAATGTGCCACAGACAGAAGGGTCACTGTGTCTTATCCAGTATTAAATTCTAATTGTGCATATTCTGCAGCGGAGGCCTGTCAAATCATAAAGATTAGATTTAGGTGATTGCAGAGGAGCCTTTAGCTAATGCAAAAATCATCTTTTACTGATGCCTTCTTTTTGTAAGCATCGGAATTAAATTCTCTATATGGAAGAGGAAAAAACATCATTAGGAGGCCAACAGTATTATTCATGCAAATTTTCTTTAAATTGCCTTCAATGCCCCCTTCTACATTTGGTAATTATATAATTAAATGTATGCATTTCGTTGGGATTTAATATATTATTATAATGTTGGGTGTCATTTATATTTTGAATAAATATACATTTAGTTCCGCAAACTTTGACAAACTATTAGAGCCAGACTAATGTACATATTTTTTTAAATGACAAGAACAAAGCAATAATATTGAGAAAGTTGTAATAATACCTCAAAAATCAAAATAAAGGACTAAAGTCATAATATTACCAGAATACAGTTGGAATAAAAGGAGAACGACATGACAAATAAAAAATGAGAATTGGGAATGTTGAGCATCTTGTTCCTTTTGCAAATGAGGAAATTATATTTTAATTCATAAGCATAAAATTATCAGTTGCAGGACTTTGAAACGACGTTAAACGACTGCATTACAAAGAAACAAAACCGACTTGCTGCTGGTCGCATCACATCTTATCAAAGTTTTGATAGTTTTTGATAGCAATGTTTTAATATCTCATTAAAACATTCATGACTATTTTTCTGCTATTATTGCATCTTTTTTCTGCTAATGTTATGTTTATTTCTTTACTGCCATAACTTTATCCTGGTAATTTAAAAAAAAAAAGAAATTAAAAATGATATGGCCCTAATACTATGTCATCAATGCTCCTAAATAAAATCCAGTGTGACCAACGTCTTTCAGACGTCACATAGCTTAGCATCGTGAGTCGTAGCATAGTCCCTGTATGTGTAATTTGTTACATACTCTTGAGATTTAACTCAGGCTTAGGTTATAAAACAGTATCTTGATCTTTGTGGACCCCATGACTCACTGTTTAATCCATCATCGTAAAAATGGAAAGAGTACAACTGCATACCTACCAAGACAAGGATGTGCAGCTAAACTGAGGAAGAATCACAATAATCAGTAAAACAGGCAACAGGTCTTTGCCAGTTGAGTTAGAATCCGGAAAGAGTTGGACATTCTTCCTGTTAAAAGTAAAATAATCTGCCAGTGGAACTAGCACTTTTTCATCAATATTAAGGGAGCAGTGCAATGCATTTTCCAGGTACATTATCCTATAAAATGGCACCATCAAGCAACTGATAACTTCAGTTGTAAAAATACTATATATAAAAAAAATACTTTGTAATTTAAAGATTTGAAATTGGGCCTTTGCCCCTTTAAAAACTCCTGCTCTTCCCAAGACTCCACCTTCAGGAACTCATCACAATAGCGTTCTATTAACCCTTTACCGTTTCTACCAGCGTTTCACTGAGAAGTAGTTCATATAATGAGCTCAGTTCTCCCAGATGTTTGCTAATTGCTGCTGGCTAGTCTGAAGGGGGCATCGCAGGAGAGGGCTGCTCTGTGAGGTGGAAGCTTGGAATCGAGGTTTTGAAGGCGGCGCTAGGTCCACCCAGGCATCTTGCACAGCTGAATGTGCAAGGTTGCCATGGGCGATTAAATGATTTTTTTTAAACATGCAAGAAAGAATCAAGGTAACACTCCAGGTATGTTTTTGATGAGGGGATAACATTATAACATGATGTAAAACTCAAAATAGTCAATTTATTTAATACTGCCCCTTAAGGAATAATTTACTTTAGCTCATATAGCTGTTTGAAAAGTTACTTGTAAGTCAGTCTTGTCTCACTTCAAGTGTACAAAGATATTTGCACTAGAAAATAAACGAGTCTTTGTAAGATTGCATCTTTTCTCAGTGTAAAACTGCTACAAAATACAATAAACTTGTGGTTGTAATGTGACAAAAACAAAAAGTGAGAACCCAAGCATTTCAAACACTTCTGAAAGGAACTGTATATCACCTAACCTCCCACTGCTGTTTAGTTTCTGCATTTTAAACCCCAGAAGAAGAAGTGTGTCCGTTTAGGAACATTGAATGTGCAACCTAGCTTCCCGAGATGCTGATCGTACACCGGATCGGCGCTTATAGGGATTGATACCCCCATGGAGAGATCCCATTGCCTGCTGGGGGAGACTGTATAAATCATCCACTCTGCGCTGATATACAAACCGCACAATGAATGCTTGGTGAGCAAACAATGAGAACGATTATTGGCGGGTTTTAAACTTTTTTTTTTGTTTTGTTTTATCTGCATGCAGGGATGGAGCCGTTTCGGCGGTGAGAAATGGTGACAAATAACTGCGAGGCGCTGCGAAACGCTGCCGTTCACAGTTTCTGAGATTAATGTCATTTGTATCAGTTTAAGCGCCAGAGGGGCTAAACTGCATGATGTAGGAGATCTGAGGCAGAGGAGAAGGAGTGAACGAAACAGAGAGAAAGTCAGGTGAAGTGGATCCAAGGTTGTGTTTGTCAGGTGGGTCGGAGAGGGAGAGACGATACCGGGGTCAAAGGTGGATCTAAAGCAACAGAAACAGAGGAGCGTTACATTTCCTCTGGCCACCCTAAATAATGTCCACAGGCCCAAGTTATTAACCTCTTTAAAGCCCACAGAGCAGAGGAGCGCAAGCCTCCAGTCAGGCCTGGTCGTGGTCAGAGGACAGATAGCAGAGATAATAGAAGTGCACATTGGGGAACAATGCACCGCTGTATCTGGGGATGGGTGGTGGGGGAAGAGTAAAACAAGAGAAGGAGCAAATAAAAAGAGAATAATCTGAGCTGCAAAGAATCGATGGGGGAGATGAAGGCAGAGAGAAAGAGAAATGCACTTTTTTTTCTTCCCCCTTCTTCTGCCTTTACGTTTTTTTTTTTATTCTTTTTGTAATAGAGTTTATGATGTCTTATTCTCCCCCCATCCAAACCCCCTCATCGTAGAGGCTGGGGTGAGATTGCGCCGAGGGGAGTGCAGCGGAGGGGCTAAGGATGCTGGTTCACGGAAGGTTCACCCATTACCCGGGCCCTGCAGCCAGCTGGGGGGCTAACCAGGATGATCAGCGCGAGCCACAGCCTGCACAGGCCCCAATGATTTTCACATCAAGCTGCCTGATGTACAGCTCCGCCGTCCACCAATCGCTCTCCCATATCGATCCCCCCTTAAATGAGCCTTCCCCGCTTTGTACCATGAGCAATAATTAAAAAAGCAGCACATTGATTTTAACTAATATTATGAGAGATCAGGATGTGCACATGCTTACAAAACAGCTAAGTCGCCTTAGCCCGCCGTTTTGGCTGCAGAAAAACAAAAAGGAGGGCAGAAAATGAGAGCAGGGGAGGGGGAAGCGCTTGATTAAATCCAAGGTAGGAAAAGCATGCAAACATACAAACACTGGAAGAAAAAAAATAATAAAGTATTCAGTTCGTACTCGATCGCAAATGGAGTTTGACATCATCGATGCACATTGTGCTGCATTGCAGTTGCTACTAATGAGAAAACAACATCTTACTGGCTGGATTAGTAATATTAATTTATAATTTATAGCTGAAAGTGTAGGGAATTTCACCTGAAAACCTTCAACAACAACAAAAAAAATCTAGTTTTGTGGAAAGACTTAATTTTTTTTACATATGTACTCTACTGCCATAATTTTGTCAAGTTTTTCAATTCAGTTGAAAGATACTTTATCAATCCCAAAGGGAAATTGAATGTTGTAATTCATGTCAACTAAATATCTCTTAAAAAAGGTGAATTGAATGATTTCCAGTAGCAGTCAATCTTGCAGTGAATCTGACAAACCCTCTGACTGAAGACACAGTTGATATGCAACACAGCAACTCATGACATAACAGCTCTATATCTGAGTAATAGCAGATATAGCAGCATGTCCTAGATAACTCCATCAGTTGCTGATCCAACTCATTTGCTTATGCCGCAACCCTTTATGTCTGGGCGTTCAGTCAAAAAGCCAGGCAGAGAGACTTTGGAGTAGGGGATTTGATTTTTTTTTCCTTTGTGATCAATGGAAGAGAGGATTCTGCTCTGCATCCATCAAGCCTTTTCCATTCAACTCCTCTGGGATTTGGGGTCATAGTTCAGGTATTATTTAAGCTTTCTGAAATGTTATCAGCTGCTCAGAGTAAAAAAAAAAACAAAAAAAAACACCTTGTTGCTATGGTTAAGCATCATAACGGTAAAAAAAAAGTATAAACAAAAGCCTTTCCTGCTACTGGCCCAAGCAAGGCTTGAGTCTCCAAATTTAAGGGAGAATTGCATACAAAATGTAATCTCTGAAGGTTGAAGTCGTACATTCCAGTCTGCACTAATTGTCCATATGAATCTGAAGCCTGTATAACTAAATTTCATCAAATTTATGGTACATGTTAAAATGTATGTACAAACTTTACCCCAACTCTCTGTCATCCAGGTTGCAGTGCCAGACCATGATGACTGTAACAGTATCACTCCCGTTCGAAAGGTGGCACCAAACACTCAGTAATTAAGGAAAAATAACTATTTGGATCATCGGCAGAATGAGAAAAACTGAAAATGAACCTGGTTTCTAAGAAATCCAGAGAGCTCTGCCTTTTCTTTTTTTTTTACCCATTTTGGACAAAATATCTACAATGATTTCTCAGAAACCAATCACTTGGTTTATTCTTTTCAATTTTCCATTTGAGGATAAAGTGTACAAACCAGCACATCATCATTCTTTGTGAAAACTGTGTTCCTAAAAGTGGCACGCTGGAGTTCAACTGTGCTAGAAATTGTATGAATGCAGATTGTCCAAGTAGCTCACATTCAGAAGGTTTCCATTACAAAATATGCGTAAAACTGTCAATATTCTTCTAATGTCGAGAAAATACAATTCCACAATTGTGGAGTTTCCATTAAATAACGCGGTTAAAATCAAATGTGAATAAGTTTGTTGATGCAACAATGTTAAACATGTGGCACCACCATCCTCACAACTTCCTGTCATTTTCATGTTTTCCACCAGGTGCAACTTTCAGTTAATGATCAATGAAAAAAAAAAAAACTAAAAGTTTCCATTGCAGTTTTCTAATATACACCAATTTCCATAAAGCCGAAAAACCACCTTGTCATATTTTCAAAAACATATTGAAAACCATATGTTTTTTATAAATTGCTGTTTCTATTAAGCAAATTAATTTTTTGTAGTTCCATTTTAGGCAATTTTAAGATCAATGAAGACACAACCACACATGAAGATATGTTCACCCCTCGCAGGAAATATGTACCACTGCTACAGAATCAACTCAAGCAAGAGTCAAATGACTCAAAGATGTCATTTGATCTCATGCTATGCTATTCAGACACACTGTCTGCACTGATGAAGAGTTACTCATCTAATGCTCAGAGCAGCTCTTATGGTAGCCAGACCTGCTTTTCGATCAGCTCAGCCAATCACTGTTTGACCACCTAGCAGCAATTGTAGACAGTACATCCATATTAAGATCACCCATCATGTAAAAAATAAATTAAATTGGTGCCACATGTCTGACCAAGTCACGTCTGACTGTGGCACTTCATTTTTTCTACATTTATACTCGTAATGCGTTTTTCAATATGAAAGGTTTTATTTTGCCAAATGACTCTGAATGCTTTAAAGTAAACACCTCTGTTTATGTAGTATTATGTAATCTTTTGGCTTTTCTTTGTAAAGAAGCAAAATGCAGCAGAGAAATGAAATTAAAACCTATTAATTACATTCAGACACACGTTGACAGTTCATTTGGCAAAAAGAATTATATTAGCTTAAAGAAAACAGTTTTGCTGCATTGTGCCCATACTAATCAAAGCTTTACATACATAAAAACCACCAGAACACTTAAACCCCCACATTTCACTGTGCGGTTGCGAACAGATAAATGAGCTTTATGATGTTAATCGCTTCAAACACAGAGACTCGACATATGCTGTGATACTGCGGACGTTTGTAAGTGATAAGTGTCACGAATGGGAGGAGTGGGACTTCCTGGCTGCTCTGCGGCTGTGGAGCTGATGGTAGCCCCCAGCGGACACTCCGCCGTACTTTGGTCACCGTGGCGCTAACACCGGCAGTGGGAGCCATTAAGAGGCTCCTGTAAAGTGGCCAAGGGGCCCGGGCGCCCTGGCTCCGCAGTTCCAGCTACTTATGCGGCATCGCAGGCATCCCATAATCCTCAGCATATGGCCGCCGAGTGTCGACAGGCATGAAATTACATCAAGGGCATTTTTTGATAACTGTCGATATGCTCTCAAAGACGGTCAGCCTTATTGACGCCAAAGTCAAAGGATGGTGTGTGTGTGTGTCTGTGTATGTATATGCATGTGTGCGTGTGTGTGTGTGTGTGTGTGTGCGTGCGTGTGTGTGTGTTGAAGAGGGAGGGGGTAGTCTGGGTGTGATGAGGGTCCTGCAATGTCAGACAGATGCCAGTGAGAACTGATCCAGAGGGAGCCTGCTCTTTATTGATATGAGTAAATTGATATTGATAAGGATTTGGATTGCTATGGATTGCGTTAAGCAGCGGTATAATAGAGAGGTCCTCAAAAAGGATTGCGGTCAGAGAGACTTTATTAGAAGAGTTAGACTCCTCTGAAGTTTGGTCATTTCAATAAAGTGGAAATTTATGGGATTTTTTTTTTCTTTTTCCTGTCATTTAAAACAAATTAATCAACGTATCAGAGCAGATTGCAACATCCATTTTCCTCACCTAGAACATGAGTCATAACAGACTGTTAACCCTTTTATTTTGGACTTTTTTTTACAGTTTTGTTTGCTCTAGTGGCCTTTATTTGAAAGTAGTCTGACAGGAAATAGGGTAAAGAGAGAAGCGGGAGACATGCGACCGGGAATCGAGCCTGTGACCACCGCCACGAGGACTAAGGCCTCAATACATGGGTTGCACTTTACCCCTGCGCCACCATAACACCCATATTTTGGCCTTTTAAATGCAGTTTATAAAAAAAAAAAAAAGAAAAAAAGACTCCATTTAAAAAACTTTAGGGAACCACAGATTTACACTTTTACAGAGAGAAGGTCTAAACTGAAAGTGTAAATGTGTGTTTCTTCCAGTAAGGGACAGGCCATGTAAACCTCAGGGTCACATGACATCACAGGCCTTCAGTCTGAGCCATATGCATATATCCAATATTAGCATGCTCTACTGCCACCTAGTGATAAGAGAGCATTTCAATATTACACCCAAGCTCATGGATTATTATGTCCCACCATGTGGCACCTAATACAGCATTTGGAGTCAGAATGTTTTGAAAGTAGCAGATTTATGTCAAAATGGAAACTCTAATTATGGAGTGAATCAACAAAATGATGACCAAAGAGGGATCTAAATTAATGCAATTTAAAAGCTATATAGATATTTGTATTTATGACCAAATTATGCACCATAGTCAATAGTCAATAGCCATAATGCCAGAGGCATTATGTAAAATAGAGGTAATGTAAATGTCCTGAAAACTGATTCCCTTGGGAAAAGATATGCTGCTTCAAACCAGACCTACAGAGAGCAGCCACACTTAGCTTGAGTTTAATCTCGTTTTCAGCTGAGTAATCGAGAACATTTCAACCTCCAATAGTCATACTACTCTGGACTCCTGTTACAATTTCTCTCATAAAATAGTGTAGACTGAAAAACAGGCGTAATGTGTTGAAAATGTTTTATTTGTTTTGCTCGATGTGCTCCCAACAGCGAACAGGAGCTCAGAAAATGTAAATATGTTATTTTTCTCCCCTTTTGTTAGAAGCAGCGAAACTAAAAACTCCCTTCATTTTTTTTTGTAAACAGATCAACCAACAACCTGATTTACAATGTACTTTATGAATAAAAAAAATATCTGAGAGGTACAGACATTCATTTTGATTAATAAATTATATGAAAATGACACTATTCAGGAACCTAAAGCACATTTTTTCTGTTTAATGTTTTCTAGACTTAGGGGAAAAAAACCTGAGATGGTTAAAATTAGAAACAGTAGATCATGTCAAAAACAGTCTTTGTGCACTGCTAAAATTGATTAATTTCCAGCCTGACGGGTTTTAATGTAGCATCATTTATTAAACAAATGAATCATAATGAAAAAGTTTGTGGAAAACAGCACTCAACCCTAGAATATCTAGCCATGTACAAAACATGGAGAACTACTTAAGGTTGGCATTGTCAGTTTAAACATACTATATGTTTCCACAATAATAATACAAGTAGAAATGTAAAGGTTTGCAATTACCGTTCCATTTTCTAGACTGAGAATGGAAGCAACAATATAAACAAAGCAAAAAGTTTGGCAGATTTTTTCTTGATTTTGTTGATGTGACTGTTGAAAGAATCATTAATCTCATTCATTTTTTGGATTTGTAGACATCTAATGACAGATGTCTCGATGCATTTTGTTTAGTTTAGAAAAAGTCAGATAAAAGTTTGAAACTAACTTGCGTGTGAGACTCAATTTTTAATTTTGTGTTGGATTCATGATGACGTTTCATCAAGAAACTATAGCAGCGTATAATTGTTGTTAGAAGAAATTACTGAATGAAACTAAGACGATCAGATTTGTGCATCGTCTCAGAAGTTATGCCATAACGACAAAAAGACTACTCCCAACCCATTTCAATGAAAAAGAGGTAAATAAGCTAAAGCTAAAATCACAAAATCACTGAATGAACAGACAACACAGACACACGATCAGTGTGCACAAGAGGCACTCGCGTCCTGCGAGGGTCAGACGTGTTTGGTGAATGAGCAGCAGCTACGTCACTGGGGCAGGACGCCTCATTATTTGTGAATGAGCTCCTTCCTGTTCAGCCATGCTGAAGCACTTTAAGCCGCCAACTGGAAATAAATATATGTTCGTTCTCTCCCTGCGGTTCAGCCGTAGAAAACATTTATCCAACAAAACAAGTTTGTCAACCCCAATGAGATTTCTAGAATGGAATCTTGTTCCAAGTTTTTTTTTTTTTGTTTTGTTTTGTGTTTTTTTTAACTTGGAGGTAAAATTGGGGAAAATGTGAAATTATATTACAGTCATATTTCAAGCACACAGTAACTTGTGAAAGCACTTTATCTCTGGAATGTCTTTGCATTATGCAACAAATTTAAGACTATTTTACTGGAAATTTATGTCATAAACCAATAGAAAGTAATACATGATTTGAAAATGAAAGCAAAAGGATACATGAATATCATTTTACAAATAAAATTCAGAAAAATGTGGCACACATTTGTATTCAGCCACCAATACTTTATAGAATACAATATTTTATAGAAACAGTTGTCTTTGACTACAGATGGAGAAAAGTCTATTTAAAACAAATAAATAAATCCATCAGACTTTATGGAGGGCAACACTAAACACCAGTTTCCAACTCTTGGCAATTCATTTTAGGTCTAGGCTTTGACTAGGTCGCTACAGTTCATGAACCAACCTGTGGCTACAGAGGCGCAAGTGGCTCTTTGGACCCTCTGGCTCAGTTTTAGAAATTAATATAAAAACAAATTCAGGTTTTAACTATTTTTCAGTTTTTACATGGAATAATTACATTTAATTTCTTCAGGAGTATTACCAGTCATTTTTATTTTTGATCTATTTGCCTTATTAGGATGGGAACTAAGTGCAAATATCAGCATTACTTATAAGAAAATGTTGCCATCATCTTTTAGAAAAGGTTTCATGTTTTTTTTTTTTTTTTTGCATTTTAAAACCTAAAAACAGAAATAAAATAGTTTTTAAAAACTGATTTTATATTGTAGATACTTATTAAAAATCAATACTATTAATATCTAATATTTGCAGCGCTAATCCAGTTTGCTAACCGCAATATTTTTAATCTACCTTTATATCATCTCCAACCAGTTTCCTCCTCGTGGATGAAGTGTATGATGCAGCCACCACCGTGTTTCACCATGGGGTTTGTGTATTCAGGTTGAAGTCTAGTAGTTATTCTGCAGCACCTCCAAAGCTACCACAGTTCTATAAGCTTTCCATATTTGGATGATGAAGCTTTGTGAGACAGTTTTAGTAAAACAAATTAGTGAATTTTCTGCAAGCTTCTGAGGTTTTCAAAGCACAGCTGGGTTAAAATATATATTACTGAACTTTATGAACTTTTCATGGGACTGGTTTTAGTCTACAGAACTGAACACAAAAGCGGCATTCAGTTTCTATGCATCACAAATCTGGAACAAATGTCCAGAAAACTGCAAAACTGCTGAATACCAGAGTTCCTTTAAATCTATACTGAAAACCCACCTGTTGCTTTTGATTAATAACTGGAGCATTGATGAATATATTTGATGTACATTTTCCTGATGACGGCATGTGACAAGATGTAATCTTTATTGTTTATTTAACAGTTGGTCACTGTCATGCTTTTATGATAGAAAGTACTTTGAACTGCCTTGTCACTAAAATGCTCTATACAAATAAACTTTCATATCAATTGCTTGAATTTGTTTTCGTTTATAGGTACAAGAGTAAATGGGGCAAAGAAGAACTTTTCAGATTTTTACAAACAGCCTGAAAGAACGGACACATAAAGGCAGCCTTCTTGGTTTTGACTCTTAACCTGCAGACCTTTGCTGCATGTCTTCCTTCCTCTTCTCAAAACTCTCAAAGGCCACCAGTGCAAAAAGATTTAGAGGGAAGAGACACAGTCTTGGTTGTAAAAATAAATAAAGGATTAAAAAGAAAATAAAAATATCAGAAAAAAAAAAAAAGCAGTCATGGGTAGTAATAGTCCATTCATTCATTCATACTTCCCATTCTCTCCCTCACACACACTCTCTCTTTCACTTTTCCTTACCAAACACACGCACTCAGACTCTCTCCCTCTCGCACACACACATACATACACCCAGAGCCTGTACTTTACAGATATCAGCTGTTATCCCCGTCTAGCATCAGTCCCCAGGCACTATGCTAACAGCCTCCTCTACAAGCCAATTTACAAGGATTCTGGTCATGTTTACATTAGCCCTCTCACAGTGCATGAAAAGAGCAGGGCCGCGCCGCGGAATAGAAATGAGCAAATATGAATAATTCAATCTTCCTCCTGGCCATTAACACGTCTCCCTTGAATAAAGTGATAATAGGTTATCATCTGTGAAATGGAAATTTCATAACAGAGAGCACGCGGAGAGCGTCTCCGGTTACACCAGAGGAAATTAATTTCACAGCACATCTGCTCCACAAAGCCCCGGCCCTCCAACGCTAAGTATGAGAAAATGTAGTCGTTCGGCTCCGCTAGCTTTCTAATTAGATTAGCACGCTTATTTGAAGGCGGGAATCTTTAGTCTAGTCAAAGGAATTAGTGTTCCCCATTATGGATACCTAATATTTATAATAATGAAACGACTGTGCCAATTAGAGAAGGATAAAAATGTATTACTTTACCTTATTATATCAGCCAGATGGGCTCAGTGAGCGGCTCGTGCTGAGCCGTAGTCTGGCCTCGTGAAAATACATGACAGTCGTCTGCATGGCCAGGATGTTCGGTCCAGAAGAAGCTGAAGGTTTTTGGACAAAACCAAAGTTTTCCCCCCCACCCCATCTTTTCTGAAAAAGGTAAATTCAGCTGAAACAAGTCAATCTTTAAATTGAAAAACTTGCAGCGCGCGGATAAGGCGGTGACAACGGTGTAAACAGTTATGATTTCGATGCCGATCTTGATAAGGCAGTGAGGGAGTAAAATCTCTGAAGCAATAAAAGGATTTCTCCCCTTAACTTACCTTCCCCCTCCCCATCCCCTTTCAACTATTTCCATCATTTTTTTTTTGTTTGTTTTGTTTGGTTCTGTTGTTTACTGGTGGACAGCTGTAAATGATAAGAGATTGAGGGCCAGTATCTGAAATGGGGATCAGCAATCCCTCTGGTGCGTAGCTATGAGACTCAAAGCAGCAGAGTTTAAACCCTGCTGAGTCTGGAGGAAGAGTAGTAGGGGAGGTGGGAGGGGAGGGAGGAAGGGGGAGGAAGAGGAGGAGGCCGACTTGGACATGATGGCTGTTGGTTTTCCCCTCCAAGGGCTGGCATTTGGGAAAACCAGTATTCCCAGTAATTACAGCTACAGTGGGTAAATGGAGAACCTCCGGGTTGGTTTGCATCAGCTGGATAGGCTTAGTTGCCAAACATGGAGCATTTGGTCCCCAAGTAGAGATGTACCAGGAAGTCTGCCCCCCCCCCCTTTCTCACACACACACACTCGGTGGAGTTTCCATTGCAAATGCGTGCAAACCGACAATTTCACAATTGCAGTGTTTCCATTAAGGGATTAAGTTTGTGCAATATTATTAACAACTGTGGCAGAGACAGATACCGACACAAGAGATTAATATGTCATCATTCACCATTAGACAAGTTGTAAGAGTCTTATCGAGACATTGGGAGCTACTTATGGGGCATATTTGAGAAATTGTGAAGAGAGCTTTGGATTCAACACTTTCAAATTACAAACTCAACTTTTGATGAACCGTGTGATGCTGTTAGACCTCTGGTGGAGCCAGCAGCAGACTGCCCAATGATGTCAGAGCCTACAAAGAAGCGTATTGCTATTGTATGCAAACTGGACTTGTGTGATGAGAACAAAAAGTGTTTCCATTGAAGTTTTGCTAAACACACTAATTGCAACAAGCACCTGATTCTAGTGCTAAAATGTTTTATTGGAAAACAGGAGTTTGTTTTTTTTTTTGTTTTTTTTTTTTTTTTCAAAATTGGTGTTTACATCTTTCCAGAAACATTGCATAAATATCCTGTATGATAACAGTCCAGCATTATTCAGGCAATGCAAACCTATTCGAAATTATACTTTGTGTATTATGATAATTAAAACTGAACTTCTCTAATTGGAGCATTTCTCATCAGAACCTTTCTGACGGTTCTAAGAAAGACGCTGCAGAACAGAAGTTTTCACCCTCATTTTGTCAACTTCTAAAATGATGATCTAGAGCTCCTTGACATAAAGGATCAAGTTAAGAATAAATAGTTTCATCACCATGAAGAAAACCCTACATATATGAGTCGGTTCTCATATACTTTCAGGACATCTACCTTAGTTTGTGACCTACCTAAGCTTAAATTATTTTCCCAGACAGGTTATTATGGTAATGCTATGTTAATGTCTTCAGCTCTCAGCATGCAGTGTTTATTTTCTTTTTCATTCGATACAGCCTAATCAGTTTGAGGCTTAGAAAAAGCTAAACAAAACGTGGCGTGTCAGTAGCCTGCTTTCTTACGTTTTTCCTTCTTCAAAATGAATCAAATCCCACAGCAGTTACACCACGGATGCTTCAGACGTCGCCCTGCCAAGAAGGGGAACATTTTCTTTAGATATGCATGGCTGACATCTCAATTGATGCCAACAGCTGGATATGATGCATTTTGAGTAGAAAGAAATCTGACAAATCCCCTCCCCCTGTCATAGATAACAGAAAATATTTCTCAAGAGGATGCAATTCAAGGCCCAGTTAAGTCTGGTCTCATTTTGGAATGTAAAAGTTTTACATATTTGGATGTGGAAGAAAAACAAAGAGACATTTTTGGCATTTGTATTTAAACTGCTCTGACGTTAGAAGAAGAAATTTGACTTTTCAAGAGAAGTAAAAGCACAACGTGACAAATGGAGACTTTAGTGCATTTACCTCAATATCCTTAACCACAATCTTTAACCCTTCATGACCCAAGATTCCAATAGTCGCTTGGATATGTTTACTTACTGTAATTGTACACAGTTCTTTAAATGTCATGTGAGTAAATATATTTGCCTATTTATCCATAACAACCAGAACTTTCAATATCTAGCAAGTTATTTTCACAATTCACATCTATTAAAGGAGCGCTCCTCAGATTAATTTCACTTCCTGCTATGGCGGTGGTGAAATTACTGTAATAACCTGATATTGACTGAAAGCGAAACGTCCCCCCTTTAAGAAACCGTTGCAAGTTTTCAGATAGCACAAAGTGTGGCAGAATTACGGTACGGCAAATTTAGCTGGATCATCAGCGCTCCTATCAGTCCGGAAGGGTTAATATCTAATTGTCCAGGCCAAAGTGCTGCTAGAACTTTCCCACATTTTGCTACGCTACAACTGTTAACCACATCATATTCTGTTGGGATTTTATGCATTAGGTACACAAAGCACTATTCAATCACTGTAAAATGGAGCATTTACAGCTTGCCTAAAACCATGTAGAAGATACAAACATGCATCTTTAGTAAACATGCAAAACTCTATAGAACCAGAGGATTAACATAGCAAATCACTGAACACAGCATCGCCACAGTGAAACATGGCTCTGGCAGCATCATGATATGGGGGAAGCTTTGTTTAAAATCAGGAACAAAAACAAAGCAGGTCAGAGTAGGTGGGTAGATGGATGCAGTTTAATACAGAATAATCCTGAAAGAAAGTCATAAATTGTAAAACACAGGAATGGGGCAGATGTGGAGATATAAAACCAACTAAGAATATTGGAAATTATTTGTGCCATCTTGAGCTATTTTGCAAAATAAATAAAAAATTTGCTAGCTGTGCATAAACTGCTACAAAACCACCCAAAAAAAAAATCAAACAAACAAAAAAAAACACCTTCCAGCTGTATACAAAGCTACTGACACAAGGGCAGAACACAAATGCAAGCAGCACTTTTGATATTTTGAATTGTCTTAAACATTTGAAAAATATATTTTTTTTCTATGGGGCTACACAGTGGCGCAGCTGGTAGAGCTGTTGCCTTGCAGCAAGAAGGTTCTGGGTTCGATTCCCAGCCCCAGTCTTTCTGCACGGAGTTTGCATGTTCCCTGTGCATGTGTGGGTTTTTTCCTCCCACAGTCCAAAAACATGACTGTCAGGTTAATTGGCCTCTCCAAATTACCCCTAGGTGTGAGTGTATGTCTCTGTGTTGCCCTGCGACAGACTGGCGACCTGTCCAGGGTGTACCCTGCCTCTCACCTGGAACGTTAGCTGGAGATGTGCACCAGCACCCCTCCTGACCTCACTAAAAAAATAGTAGATATTTTTTCTACTTTATAATAAAAAGTAGCACTTATTTGTATCAGAATATTACAATACAGTGGACCCCGGTCACGAATTCAGGATTTCCAAAGTCTCCTATTTGCAGATTTTTCTGTTGAATGCAACTCCAAATTATTTGTGGAAAATCTGCATACTTAGTGGATTGTTACATAGAAGATATCTAAAATTGTTTTTTTTTTAAATGAAATTGGATACTGAAATTCTGAGGCCCAATGCTACATGATGCACAAAACAATCAATCCAGTTGTTCCATTTAGTGTCCTTGGCACTGATTGCCTGTAACGGTTTAAGATTGTTTCCACTTCACACATTAATGCATGTTAACCTATTTTTGGTGTTTAAGTATTTTTAGAGCTGGTCTCTACATTAAAGTTTGTGGGTGTAATGACACAAACTGCAAAAAGGAGGTAAGAATACTTTATGAAATCATTTTTGTCCCCTATTGCCTGGTCCTGCAAACCTCTGCCGTGACATCCAGCCACCCCTTTTTCTGTCAACATCCCTTCTGCGGTGTTCGGAACCTGCACACCTGAAACTCCTCATACCTCGGACCCACTAAACCCGACCTCCCCAAGGTTAAAACTCAGGCGGCTGACAAGTTGTTTTCAATCTTCTTTCACAGATTAGGGCATTTGTTGTATAAGACACAGAATTACAGCCGCAGTGTCCTAAAAGATGTAGCCCAATCCACCGCTCTTAATTTTGCAATTCCATCACCTGCAAAGCCCGGCTCCTCCATCAAAACCATTAATGGCAATGTAGCCTGGAGCATTATCAACAATGACAGGTAAATATTTAGACTGTGTCATTGGAGCAAACAGGCCATACAAGGTCAAATGGCTGCATTAGGCTATTAAAGCTTAGCTATATTGGTCTTAAAGTGTCAGCAGGAACAATGTACACAGGCAGGAAAGGTTTCTGTGTAAACTTGTGCAACTTCAGAGTGAAGACTCAAAGACTTGCCTTCTTGATGATTTCTGAGATAAAGCAACATTTAGAATTTTAAGATGAAGAAAAAAAAAAGTTGTGTTTTCCTTATGTGGCACCACTTTATATCATTTCCTGTTTCTAAAACAGTCACAGCATCAGGGGACCAAACAACTGCATCGCAGGAAAAAAAAAAAAAAAAAAAAAAAAAAAGGTCAAAGGAACCCATTTGCTGCTCAAGAAATCATCACATCTTCAACAACCACTTTTCAAATATGTCATTTATCACACAATCAGTCATACAGAAGCAATGCTGTCAGAAAAGAAAAAAAATCATAATTGAAGTTTTTATCTTTTCCATTATTTCTTCCCACAACCTCTGTCAACAAAATCAAAATGCCTTTTTGAGTCCCGTAAGAAAGAAAGTGCAGCTGTGGGCCTAAACGCGGTGGCCTTCGAGATAGGCTGGGCCGGATAAGAGGAAAGAGAGTTCTTTGCTTTTGTGTCAACAAGAGACTTCATGGCTTTAAAGTAATAAATCATAAAAAAAAAATCTACTCTGTTCCTAAACATTTATAGATAAGGGAGGTTGGAATCAAATCAATTTAGTTTTCTGTACATAAGGTCCCAGTGTGGCCTGCAAACAGCTCGAGTATCAAAACCATCTCGACATGAAGCCACTGTAAATGCATTAGTGTGAGGGAAGTCCACACCAAAAAGAATAAGAAAAAAAGAAATCTACTGTTTGACAGAAATCATACGTGATCAAAGTTCTCTGTAATAAAAGCAAAAGACAAGCGCCTGAATTTCTTTGAAAATCAGATTGCTACATCTTAGTGCAATAAAAAAAAAAATCCTTTACAATAACTTAAAAGAAAAAGACAAATTGATACTCTGTAAAAACTTCTCATTTTGTTCATTTTTTGAGTAAATCAGCAGCATTTTTTTAAGAAATTAATTACATGAGACCATGACAAGTAACTAGTTACTCCTGAAACATAATGAAGTTGTGCAGGAAATTCCACAAGGAATGAGCAAAACATGCAGCCGATGTAAAAAGTCCCAAACACCAGGAGATGACATGGGTTGGAACAGGACATCCACTTTGTAATCAAAGGTTTCTCAAACTATGTCCTTTCCTAAGATGATGAATAATTTTTGAAGTCTATCACACTAAGCGTTTTACGATCATGTGACCAAAACAACTGCATTTATACATTCAAAGCAAGAAGAAAAACTTATTCAATTTCTATGACTTCTGGGAGGTTTTTCCAAAACAAGGGCAGCTGCAGCTTGAATAGTTTGACCGATCACTCTGAACTCAACCAGAAACCCTGTTTATGGCACTGTCTGTGAATCCGCAATGAAATTAATGCCTCAAAAGTTGACGTGCGGCTTGACTCGGCCCTCGCTCGGCGACAGGGCCATCCATCACGGAGTTAAGTGTCAGCGTTAAATTATCCCCCGCTATTATGACAGCAACATTACTCATCAGGATTAGGGCTAGCCAAACAAAGGCCCCTCAGCTGCAGCCATCTCCTGCCTCGTATCGATCGCTGTTCCCTCCATTACCAACACGGAGGCTATCTGCATGACACCGGCACACTGCGCATGTTGATGATGCTCTTGTCTGCTTACCGGGACTCGGCTCGTATCACGAGCCAGAGAGGGAAGAGAGAGAGAGAGAGAGAGAGAGAGAGAAAGAGGGGAGCAAAACTCGGGAGAGAAGAAGAGATAAAGGGGGAGACTGTACGCAGAGACTCTCCAGAGACTTGAGGCGTAATGAAGTGCTGGATGGGTTTAATACAAGGAACGGAAAAAGGGGTGGAAGGGGGTGGTAGGGTGGCCGCTGCCGTAGTCAAAGTGCTGTTAATATCTCCTCCGTTCCTTAAGCAAATCAAGTTATCTCCTGCTGCCCGGGTTTCGATAAGGAGCGGATGAGGTCCGCCGAGAAATGCATGATTTAGATGCTGTTTAAAGTGAATATCCAGATAGCTAAAACACACAAAACTGTACGATCTGAATCTACTTGCATGTCTTTTTTTTTTTTCTTTACTCGACAGAGCGTGCACTCAGCCTCAAGAAGGGAGATATAGCTGCAGCGGAGTCTACATAAATCCCTCATTTCTATGCCCTTGCCTTCCTTCCAATGCCTCAAATGTGCCACAAGACATTACTTAAATAATGCCTGAAGGTGCAAACGCCACCGACGCTGTCCCCGTCCGTTCAATTTGAAACGCATCAAATCCTCTCTAATTCCACATCTCAAGCTTTTAAATTGCCCTGTGCTCTGAAACGTAACAAAGGCTTCAACTTTGTTTCAAGACTTTCTCCCCCCTTTTTTATTTTCTATTAATGTCAACTTTGTGTTACTCAGGCAGGGGAGAGGGAGGACGGGGGAATAAGGCCATTTTCTTTTTGTTGTAGCCATCCCAAGCGTGGTCGCGCTGGAGCATCCGAAGAGAAAGCAGACCTGAGGATTTGCAATGCGGGCCAATTTTAGAAGGTGAAAGCCGATCTCTACAGGGACCTGCATGTGGCATATGTCTTTCAGACGGAGGAATCTCTCTGGATATTCCTCTTTAGCTGGGATAACGGTGGAGTGCATGGACAGAACAAGAGCTGTGCTGATTTTAAAAACTTGAGCTCAACAAATGAGCTCTTGAACTCATTCTGAGTCCTTAAACAACTAGAAAAATGTCCTTAAAGTCTATATTTTTATTCTTACATCCTAAATAAGACACATCTACAGCAAAATGATCAATTAAAAAAAAGTATGCAATGGAGTTTTACTTGTTATATTTGTCAGGCAAATGTGGTTTTACAATTGGAGTCAGTTCAGTTTTCTGATCCGTTTCTGTTCATCTATTCCCTTCCACTAGTTGCCCTCAGACCTGCAGCCTCAGATGCTTCCAACTTAAGGATTAACCTCACCCATTTAGTGGGTGAGGTTATGGCACTAGCTTATTCACATGTGATTGTAATTGCAGTTTTACTTAATGGAAACAATGCAGATGCGAAGTTGTAATTTTTCAACACTGGTGGACCATTGACAGTGTTGAGCACATTGTGTTGTCAAGCCATTTAGGTTTTCCACACTGTTACCTTACAAAATGACTCTTTGAAACATTCTTTTGGGATTTTATGACGAAGTGTGTAGTTGGATCGGAGAGGAAAACGTTTTTCAGAATATTTTACAAATGATCTTAAAACTTAAACATTTGATGTATAAATCAGCTAAAATTGTAAACGATCCGTTTAAGTTCCAATTGTTTTTGCAGTTTAAAACAGAAAGTGTTCAGAGAAGTGTTTACTTCACTTAATTATTAATAAACACTGGATTTAGTTAATCTTGGGTCGGTTTTCAGCCAAGTAAAACAACCAAGAAGCATCTTACTGTCTTAAAATTAACAATACTGTAGTCCAGTGGTGCTTGCAAGTCTCCATTTTCTTTTCTACCTTTAGTTCACCTTCTCGTCCTGCTTAGCCAAAGTCATTTTTTCCCGTTGATGATTGTAAAATACCCGTTTCCTCATCCCCATGTGTATCGACCCCAAACCTCTTGATGATCAACACCCGTCAAATAAGGTCTGGAACAAAAATTAATTGTTGCAAGAAAAATAGAAACATAAGCAGATATAAAATCTGAAAGTAATGTCAGATTTTAATTATCCAAATCTTCTCCTTTTTCCATTCAGAGTAGGGATAGAAATAAAGCTAAAAAAAAAAGAAAAAAAAACACTTTTATGCTACATGATAACCATTTTGTTACACTAATGCCATCAGTACACCTTTCGTACAAAAAGTTTCTGCAAGAATAAAACTTGAGGCAATCTTAAGAACAAAACTCCATTTTGAGCCTCGACTGGAAAAAGATGAATTATTTTCCATCACAAGAAATAAGGTGAGCAATAAAACCTCTCATGACACAAAAGGGTGAGGATAACAAACAAGTGGGTGAGATTTGCTGCCTTTCAAGAAACCCTCTTAAGTGGTAATAGGATAACCCTGGACACGTCAAGAGCCTATCAAACTGCCCCTCACATTCGACCCCTGGGTGAGACAGGAAGGGCCCGCTTTGTTTGTAGCAATTGGGTCCTGTGTGCAGGGCCGTAATGAAGTGACCTGAAATAATGGAAAGCCCTGGGCCCCGCGCCGATGATTTTTGCCGGGATAAGAGCAGGGATCCTGATTCAGAGTCACAGTTCATTTCATTTTTCGCCTCTGATGAGATCTCCTCTGTTATCTGATAAAATTGAACAGCCATTACCGGTAGGGGCTCAGGCCGGCCAAGCGGTAAAGCGGTGCCGACTGCCTCTAACAGAAATCCTATACACTCCACTTTGTCAGCAGTTTTGAATTCATCGTTTGCTGGAGGTTAAGCCAGATGATAGGAATAAGCTCGGCCCAACCGAGATTGACACTTCATTTCAGAAATCAATATTTACAATTTACTTCTTTCAAAGTTCATTCGGAGAGACGATTCCATATTATCCTTTCCAAATAAGCTGATCATATCTCTCTCTGGACCTGGAATGGGTTTCCCCCCTCCAAAATGTGATTTTTTTTTTTTTTTTTGGTTTGAGAAAAAAAAAAAAGAAAAAAATCAATGTCACCATTGTGGGCTTTAATCTGCCCTTTGATGACAGTAAATCTTTATCTTTTTATAAGCACAAACGACTGTGGGCCACTGACACCATTTCCTCCCAGAACAAAGCCCCTCGCCCCATGTGGACGCTGGTAGATACATGGAGCCCTAATGTGGCTGGACACCCAACCGACGAGTCATTAATCAGACACTGTGACAGTCACCTCTTCCCTATCCAGCCCTGACTTCAGCCCTGAGACAAGCCCACTCAACTCCTTACCCTGAGGAGCCCACGCAGGGAGCAAAGAGACAGAGGGAGAAGAGAATCAAATGAATACTGTGAAGACAGGATAAAAAGGGAATGAGAAGGAATGATATAAAGTCAAAACATGAAAAATAAATGGCACAAAAGCATGGGGTTAGATGTAGAGAACAGAAATAAGAGAATCTGTGATTGGTTTTTGAGGTTAAAAAAAAAGTACAAGCTGGTTAACGGGATGCACAACAAGATCAAAACCCATGAACATTGCAAGATGTGTGGAGTTTTGTGGAATGTTGCATTAAAAATGTATTGATTGTAAGTGATGCATAAGTTCAACTAAGGTCACAGATTCTCCTGAAGAAAAACTATTCATGTAAACATTCAAGGTACAGAAATCTTCGTAATCCCAACGTTCACAACTATAATGTCCATGTATGATGGATTTCATTACAAATGGGTTGGCAAATTGACAACCTGCACCACATGCCCAACCTACAAACTGTCACATCTTATCCCACCGTACCGAAGGACTAACATTGTATGTAATGTGCAGCTCAAAAAACTAAAAAAAATTTTATTTTGCCATCTGGATAATCAACCAGCACCGGCTAGAGAACAGACTTCGGTAACATAGGAGTTCTAGACACTTTCTATATGTTCTGCTTGACCAGGGTCGAGTCTCCAACTCCAAAGCTCATTGGGTTTGCACAACTGGTGCCTGGAATCAGACAACTTTCATTGGTTTTCACTGTGTTAAATTTCACAATCGCACAACTGAACACTCTTTGGTGTGAGTTATGTGACTGAGGGAAGAAGCTAGCAAATAGCATCAGTTCAGTTTGAAGTCAAATCAAGTGACGATGCAAGAAGCTTTTTAAAAAAGAAATTCTAGTTTCTGTTTCTACAACATGTCAAGAAAAGTTTGAGGTTCATAAATGATTATCTATTTTTTTTCCATCTTCTTATATCAATAGTTTTTAAGAGAAATTTTAAAGCAAATTATTTTCAGCAGGTCACAACAAGACCTGCTCGTCTTTAAAAATATGTAATCTTTCTAAAGATTACATATTAAACCAAGCAGCTCCCCTGCTTGGTTTAGTTCACTCTCTCTGACCTGGATATCTCCATCCAGTACTACCTCAACTTATGGTGCACGACATTAAAGGTAAATATAAATATAGTTTGGTGGATATCGCTCAGTAAACACAACCAATTAATACTCACCCAAAACCTGCAGATGCCATGGTTATATTCCTAACAACTATTGTGATGCCTTAAATAAGTCCTGTTGTACCATGGCTACAGTTATAAGCACCGTGGACAGTAGATAAATTGGCTCGTCTCGAGTTCCGTTTTAATGTAATGGTGTAGACAAATGTGGTCACATCTCAGGGTGTACTGTTTCCCACTCTAGTCACAACCAGCACCTGTCAATTGCATAATAGATGACAAGTCTGGTTGGAGTCCCTCCATCAGTGCAATTGAAGCAGCACAATAATTATTGTCATGTAAAATCAAAAATGCAAAGGCAAACTAAAGTCTTGAGGGCAAAGCATGAAAACGAGAAAATCTACAAATATTTTTTGCAAATTTGTTCACAAAACTACTACTACCGTACACAACTATTTGCACTGAATCAAACGAATGAAGATGAGTGGTAATAGGAGAAAGGATGCATCTAAAAGTAGCCTTATAGTAGATTTTGTCTCGAGGACAAAATTAACACTCCAGCATCACCTGCTTACACATCTGACACTGTAGCATACATAATGTGCTGTCCAGCTAAACCTGTCTGCCAAAACTTTGACATTAAAAGCGTTCTGTATAAAATAATTCTGCATAATTCTAATAGATGTTGGACACACTTCACCTAAACACAGCTGCTTTGACATTTACAAGGGTGCTACTTAAATCTCTACACAATGACCTGACTATGCTAGCTAAAGATGCTACTTAATATTAGAGAGTTAGTTTTTTTATATACTTGATAGTTTCGGTTTTCCAAAGCCAAGTATAAGAAACTGATCAATTTCTGGGTAAAGTAATACTTCTTAAATGATCAGCTAGTCAAGTGATGGCCCTGAACTCACCACTGATGCCAGCCGATATCCAGGTAGCCCTCAAAAGTTGTAATACCCCACTTGTGGAAGTAAAACTGTCGGGCTTCTTCTTGGCTCTCAGACAACAATTGTGATTGCTACAGTGCTTGAGACAATAGGTTGAAAATAAAACTTAAAATAGCTCCTTTACCTGTACAATGGTGTTCTATTTCTATAAGCTTTTTGGAAATGAAGTCCTTCAAATAATTTGGGCTAACAGCTAGTCATAACCACTTGTTTAGCTGAGTTAAGCTCTTTAAAAGTCAACTAAAAATGTTCATGTCACTATTTTACCAACAGTGTACAATTTTACAACAGATTGAATAAGTGAAGTTGTGTGTTGGTTGAATCTGCCAACCACAGCAACCTGTCAGAACAGCTACCTCGTTTCACTTTATTGCTAGTTATGGCATATTGAGAAACATGCTCAACATGAGTCTAAGCATAAAAGGGAAAAAAGAAACTAACAAGTCGTGTTACCTACTTTAAGTAGATTTATCGCTGCATCAACAGCAGGAAAAATTAGTGTCCTGCTACATCAGAACACAAGATCATCCTTTCATTCAGCCTAAATTTAATCAGATTTAATCAGATAAGCTATTAAGAAGAAGTTCTTATTTACAATAATGTCATGGTTTTCTGGTTTCACTTTTTCCCCATATTTAAGGATAAATTGTTTAAAGAAGAGCGCCTCAAAGCAGTCAGATAGTTGTGTTAATCAGAAAATGGGTCGTGCTACCAGTTTCACATTCAACTTCAAGCATCGCAATACTTGGAAAAAAAACGGAGGCACTGGTTTGTATGATGCATTAAACTTTCACTAGTGATCAGGCCTGCGACAGACTGGCGACCTGTCCAGTTCACCATATTTGAACTAATACTGAACTATATATATATAATTTTTTTTTGTATAAAAAACAGGGGGAAAAAAAAGTTACTCCCCAAAGTTGATGCTCCTTTTACAGGTGATTATCTTACCCATTGCTAACAAAAGGCATGGTTAAATGAAAACAATCTTACACCTAAATCTGCCAGAGTTATGAATACCTGTGGGCTTAACTGCATAAACAAGATGGTGACATTAAAATCTTCTCTTTTGTTTGTTAATCGTACACTGAGATAGGAATGTGATATGTACAAACATTTACATCTATGCAAAACAGATGCAGCAACATCATAAGCAAATTATAAACAAACAAGAAATTATATTTAAAGTATTTTGCTAAAATAATGAATCCTGACTGAGCAGTGGGCAGGATGATATTTGAACTAATGCTGACTGGCTGAAGCTAGGCTCTTTATTTTAACCATTTAGGACATCAGATATAATGTTGAACTTCTAAAACGTCAAATTCAGAGTTACTCAGCAGTTTGATTGTCTATTACATGATAGGACAGGAGCAGTGAGAGACGGGTCACCAAGGAGAAGTCACAGGACCAGTGAACCATGCTCTCATCTCTTGCATTTCTCCCTAATGAAGACATAGCGCCATTCTTACTAAAACCTGCCTTTTTAATTTTTCAGCGTTATCGCTTTGTAGGTGAACAGAAAAAACTCTGATGAGAACTGAAAAACGCTGGAGCTCAAATCATCGACCAACGATCCAAATCTGTTATTAGGAAATAAATTCCAAGTATTCCTGCTTCTCTACGATGTTTGTTTCCAGGTCTGTGTGTCTTTGAGCCATAGAGGGGCGATAAATACGCACATTAACACAAATCATCACAAGCAAACCCTCAAAGGTACGGCCCTGATGCAGTTAACGGAGGAATAACCAATCACAACTTTGGCTGCACTGAAAACCTTAACATGATTTGCAGCCAAGTTAGGGCCCAGTGAGCATGTGTGTTATCCAATTTTCATTGTTCTTTGGGATTGAAGTGATGTTCCAAATCATCTTATAGGCACAGCTAATGCTGTTTCAATTGATCACAGGTTTGAAGGAGAACCATTTTCCTTCGTTGTCTGTCGGGAGCCTGAGGAAAGCTTAGAGCAAATTTATACATCTGCCAGAAAAAAAATGAATATGAGTGCATTAATATAAACATTTGGTTTATTTTATCTGACTCCATCCCCCCCACTCCCCCCAGGAGATAACCACATTTCTCTCCACTTACAGTGGAGCAGCTCTCTCTGAGCCAAGTGTACTCCATTAAAACCCCACTTCCCCATAAGCCCCAGTGGATAAAATAAAATACTGCACTTCTCCGTATTGACTGAGTAAAATGAAATAATCTATGATGCATGAACAAGCTCTAAATGAAATAATAATGTCCTTAGCGGTGAAAAACGGATTGGCGGTACAGTAATTGAGCAGATTTATTTTCCAGCCGTTGGAAAATGGGAGGCGAAGGAGGGAGGAGGTGGCGGCAGCCTGCTGAAAACTGCACAGCTCTTTCATTTAATCTCATATTGGAGGAATTATTGGCTGGTAATCTATTGTTAAACATCATTTAGCGTGATGGATTGAGATCGTCAAGCATCCCCCAATCTTCTCCCCCCACCACACATAATCAATTCATATCTCATTAGCACGTATTATTTATGATTCTCATAAGGTCCCCGCGGGGACAGGAGCAGAGGGGGAGAGAGCAGGGCCTCACCAGGAGCCTCAGCTGTTGCTAAAATGAAGTGCAACATACTGTAGCTTATGACCTAATAACTGCATATATATAAAAATGCTTTTGCTCACATTATTGATTTGTTTTCAGCCATTGTGCAAAAAGGAAAAGGAAGATTAAAGGTCGCTGAGCTTCTGTTTCCCCTTAGCAAGGAAAAGGAAAAGATTGCAAGGAAAGAATTACGGCGAACCCTCAGTAGGGTGGATAATATACGTTTACTGACGTTACAAAAAAACGCATTTGTCAAATATATGATTCGTTAAAGTTTGCACTCGTACTAATACGAAGTACAACCAGCACGTAAATCTTTAGATGGTGATACTTGTGGTGTGACCTTTTCGCTGTTAAAAGGTTACATTCATGGCATAAAAAGGGAAAAAAATGGATGAAAATTATGACAGGAAGCTAAAAGTGTGACAACACAAAAAATACTCCCAATATAACAGCAGCTTAAAAAGCTTCAGGTTGGAATCTTGGCTTCTGTATGGAGTTTCCATCTTTCTTTTTTTTTCGCTCATTACAGTCGAGTAATTTTTTTCTGGGAGTGGTTGGATGTACATTGTTGGTTGCATCTTTTTATGAGTGTCTTGCAACAGTTACTTTCTACAGGCTTTGCTGTAATCAAAGCTGTAGTTTTTTTAGCTGAAGGTTTAAGACTGTGATTCTTGCTTGTGTTGCATTACAAAATAACTCAAGCCCAAAGGGAATTAAAAAACACATCTCTGAACATTTATCAGGTTTTTGTTAGTTTCTTCTGCCCAAAAGGTATGGCGTAACCTTGTTGCTGAAATGTGTTATACGGATAAACTTGCTTGATTGTTAACAGATGGGACAACTCAGTATTTCATCCTCATTTTGATTTCATTGAAGGCAAATTAGTTTTATAACCTTCAAACAACAAATAATGCATGCATTTACTTACAAGTCTCCTTAATGAAAAAGTTCAAATTCATTTTCATTAATAATTTTAAAAAATAAATGAATTTGAATAAAAATAACATCTCTAAATCGAAAAGTTTTACTATAACTGTAACATTTAATGCAGGGTTGCTCTTATTTAAGTTCAACATGATAAACTTAAAAATAGCTAATTTTGCAATACTTCTGCTTCCAGAATCCAACTGCAAAAAATCCAGTAATCAAAGTTAATTTCAAAGTTTCCTTCACCAGTGGCGTCTTGCACTTTGATTAGGGAAGTTCTTTGCCTTCAGTGCTCATGGCTGTGGCTTGGAGTCACATAAGTGTTATAGGTCCATTTAAAAGCTTGCTCTCATCCTCAGGTGGTGTCTCAGAATTTAGAGTTCCCCTAGAAACACAAGTCTCTTCTTTGTTCCCCCCAGGCTTGTCCATTCATTTTCTTTTATTTTGGACTTCAGCTTGACAGTAATTCTAAAGTCTTGGAATTTGACTGGGCCACTATAACATGTGAATATGTTTTAAGTTAACCCATTCCATTGTACCTCTGAGTTATTGTCCTGCTGGAAGCTGAATCTCCTTCAATTACATGGTCACTTTTGGTGCCTGCATTATTTTAGCCAACAGATTCAAAATGCAGAACCATCAGTCATAATTATAACAAACTATTTCAGTCTTAAGAAAAGCGCTAGGGCCACAGCTAGATATTTTAATAGATTAGTCAAACAGATTTAAAAACAAGAAAAAAAAAGGATGGATCTACAGCTACATAAATAATTGAATAAGCCCCTTCTGCTTCAGTTACTTCAGTACAGTGAAGGGTTAATCACTTGACCAATTTATCAATTAACTGATAGAAAAATGTACTAAATAGCAGAATTTTACTATACTTGAACCAGGTTCAGCTAAAACCAAACTTGAGTTTTAGGTAGAACATTTACAGTCAAAGGAGGCTTTTCCTCCAAAATGCAAAATGTACATATATTTGCACAGTTTTGGCTTAATTGTGTTTTGTTTTTAAGTAAATAACATATTTTAGAATTACTATGCACCAATTAATGATTCAACAATTGGTGGACAATTCTACAGTAATCAATTAATCATGATTAATCCTATTAATTGTTTTAGTTTCACTCAAATCAAAAGTCTTGTTCTGCTCATTTGTGTTTCCATATTTAAGTTTATAAAAGTCTGGGAACACATTTGTAAAAGTTCATGACAGCTGCAGTATTTATCATGGAACAAACAAAGATTTTATTTCGCCTGCCCCCCCCATAAAGCAATTATTTTTTAATCTTGAACTCAGAGCAGTACTATGTTTAATAAAAAGCAACAAACTGTTGCCACTAAATATTTTGTAATATTTGTGGAATAGAGAGGAGGGTTGTAATTTCCTGGCAAACTTAAAGTAGAACTTTTATTTATGTATATTGACAGATTGTGTCATATTGATGTGGCTTTATAAACTTTGTTAAATTAAGAGGGTGGGGTGATTTAATAAAGGAAAACATCATCCACCTCCTTTTGCAGAATGTAAATGATACTGGTGTCTCTGTTGTTTCTATAGATGAATATTTAAATGTATGAAATAAAAGAAAATCATTGACAATTCTTGATTGTATTGAAAAACTAATTCTGATTTAAAGATGCCTTTAAAGTGGAGAATTGAACGTACGCCATAGTTTGAAACCCGAGGTATTTCACGCTAATCTTCGGAACAGGGTAATTGTATTACGGCTGAGAGCATTGACGCAGTGTCTTCGATGTAAAAGACAGTGGACAGATTTTTCCCCTGCAAGCTCGGGAGGTCTGAGATGTGTGATCCGTGATCAATAACCTGGACAGGGCTGCGCTGAGCTGCGGCAGCTTTCCTCCTGTTCACTGAGCCAGCACAAAAAAGGAAAAGTGTCATATTGTGATCTTTATCCAGTAATCTTCCTGACACACAGTCAAGTGATATATATGTGAGAACCTTTGCTCCAGGGCTCCATGGCTGCTTCATAGTGTGCAGCACAGATGCATCTCTGCTGAACCCTGGGAAACTTATTTTTTATTAACAAAACCTTTTGCCTAACTGAATACTCCATACTCTGGTAAAAAAAAAAAAAAAAAAAAAAGAGTATGGAGAATGGCTACGGGTTGCTGTTCTGATCCAACTGCTTTTGAATCAACAATATGCTAATATGACGTTTTTAATAATTGTACAGTGTAATTTTTAATATGTTGTACATTTGCCATTACTCTGTAGTCTCATATCTTTTTTAACCTTAATTTGAATCTGAATGCTTCCATTTACCTTTAAGTTGCTGCTGGCAGACCTGAATTTCCCCACTGTGGGAAATTAAACTTGTTTCTATTCAGATATACACAAATGATCTGCCTTTTGTCACAATGTTAGCTCTTTTACACATGAAAAACACATTATGTTGACGGAAACGATGATGGCATCACATTCCAAATCAACTTACAAAAGGAATCGACTGAAACTGTTTTTTTTTTTGTCTAAGTTTTTGGATAAATTCAAATCGTTAAGCTTTAATATCGAGTTAAAATTAAAGCATGTGCCAAAAACTAATCCAATCTTGTTTATGACATCTAAACTTGTTCATTACTGCTTCGAGTGGGGATATAAGTTCAAGTGAGTTACTACTGCCAGCATATGAGTAAAATGAAAAGATTTCAATGGTAAAGAGCAAAAACTTAAATTGAGAGCACGTGGTGAACAGGACTGAACTAAGAGGTAGATAATGGAAGAAACAAGCATAGAACAATGGAAACAAAGTTTGAACATGAAGGAGATATTATCAATGAGATGGGAACCAGGTGAGTCTAATTAGGAGAATGTTGAGCTGTGAGAGGAGTGAGCAGTCTCAGAGAAGACCTGCACTTAACACAGAGGGACTTCAACTTGCACACAAAAGGATCCAACATCTAACACCCAATGATGATGATTTCAAACTTCACGCTACACCTGGACCCCATTTAAATATAAATGCATGCTAGAAAAAACAAACCAAGTGGCCATAAACCACTGTGGTAACAGTTAGTCGTCTATAGAGCTAAATTTGAGATTCGGTAGCTCTGTGATGTATGTACTGGTCATACTCTTTGATCTCAGAATTATTTGGTGCTTTCTGCACACTATATGAGGTTGGTAACTTCATCTAGTATTTTAAACCCATACCATAACTATATGAGGATGAATCCATTTCATTCACTAATTTTTTAGAAACTCACATATTCCCCCCCCCCCCCCCCCATTTGTTCTAAGGTCTCCATTAAAAAAAAGATAGGAGGGTTTTTTATTCTCAAAGGTATTAAAAAAGGTCAATGGAATAAATATTAAGTGTAGAAAAAGTCTCAATTTGTGTGAACTTTGGAGCCAAAATCAGAATTGTGATAAATATGGAAACATGTTTATTTTATTGTACTGGTTCATATAAACAGAACGAACTTAGATTGACAAGACAAGAAATATAGAGCAATTAGAATGTGATCAGTAGTCAGTCTGAAAAAAAAAAAAAACTTATATTTGGACTTCTAATAAATCTCTGAAATAAATTCTAATCAACATCTTGCTTTAGACCAAATATGTACCAAATTTAGCCTCCGTGTCTGAACATTTATTCTGTGCAATAAAAACATTTTCAGTAGGATCGTCTAGATATATTTTATCTATACCAACATGGTTTTTGCCATTTACTAACTTATGAAGTCACATCTATCTGACTTTCTTGACTTTTCACTTTGAAGAGTGTCCAAAAGAAATGTGCCTTTTTGTCACACATGTGCACACAATGGAAACAGGAAGTCATTCAAAATGTCTTGAAAGCCTCATAGAATTAAAGTAAGTTCTAGCCATATTCAACAAAGATTTACTTTCCAATGAGGCCGCTTTGTCAAATTAAGAATAGTTTTTTAAAATAGACTGTAAAGAGCTATTGGGCATACTTTTCAAACTCGCATTTTGGCATAAAAAAAAAGTTAATAAAAAGGTGTTGAAAATGATAAAAAATACAGGTTTGAAAACATCACTCTGTAGTTAGTCTAAATGATGCATGTCATTCTGTAAATTGAGTTACTTTTCAACAATGTTCTAATTCATTGAATATAACTACATGTTAACTGATTTTAAATAATATTTAGATGTGCAAATTTTGGCATGTGTAACTGAAAATGTTTCATTGGAAATATTTTAATGTGATGAGTTACATGTATTTTACTACTTCTCCATATATCTGGAGTTTCTCAGTAGCACAGTTTTTGCCACCAACAGATTTGGAAAAGACGCACAGACTTTAAAATTGTCCAATATTTCCTTCTTATTCATCAGCCAATCTGCTGCCTTTAGCAAGATGTCAGTACAAATTATTCAGCTGTTGAGAACTAAAGAAGAAATAAATAAAAGACAGCATAAAGACTTATGCCAGCTGCTTTATCAGCATTTCAAGACAACTTAAATTTCTGATAGTTTCAATATAGGGAGATGTAAATTTAAAAATAATTATAATGGATGCCAGACAAAGATAGATTGATTTTATCTAGATTACATACAGTGTTCTGTGTTAGACCTCAAGTCAAGGTGGCCACATACCTTTTGGAATATTAAATAAAGCCATCATTACTGTGAAACGTGTGTACATGACACCTGAGAAATAATGGATTTTGTCATAAAATGGTGCTTGTCTTCTTCAGAGATAGACTGAAAGACTGCCATAAGAAGTCCCACCTAAAGTTAGCAAAAAGTCGTGTTGGGGGTGAATGTGGATCTGATGACGGTACTTTTCTTCAGCAACAGCAAGGAAACTGGTCGCAGTTGATGGAAGAATACTAAATACCAAATACCTGGAAATACTAAGAACATTTTTTACAGGCTTAATTGTGCCCTACTTTGTCTAATTTAAAATTCCAATAAAGTGTTTACATATAGTTATTGTGAGAAAAAGTGTAATTTTGCAAGATACTCCAACAGCAGCTCAGTTGTAAATAAAATAGAGCCTAACCTATCTTCTGAGCTCTCTACAATGTCTTTTTAGAAAAACTAAGACACATGGAAAACATGGATAAATGTCATCTCCCATTGTTCAATAATCTTGGTAGAAGTAAACAACTATTATAAACTGGAACAACTAAACTGGAAACAGCAGCACCATCTGTCAGAAGGGGCCTGACAGGTCAAGTATCACTCAGACCTGCTAATAAAACATCACAACACTGTGATTCTAATCTAACCTGTAGCCTTAAGAAAATTATAACATGAACCTTATGTTTTTAATATTAAAGGCTTCCAAAAGGGGCTCGACGTTCAAGGAAATCTGAAAGAAGACTCGGTGGTCCAAGTTTCAGAAAAGAAGTCACATCTTGTCTTATGCAAAGCTGACACCTGCTGGTCATCTCAGGTATTCTTCTTGTTTAAACTGTGCAATTGCATCAAATATTGTTGCTCACAGAAAGAAGGGTCCAAAAGCTACAAAGTGCTGTTAGTTTGCTTTTACAACTATGCACTAAATCATCTGTTAACTTAGTTCATATGCAGATGGGGGGGAGATAAAAAAAAATCCTTAGGATCATGTTCACCAAGATGTTCAATTTCTGTTCATTAAATTTGATGTCAGAAGTACTATGATATCATCTGTGAAAAAAATAAGTCAGCCTGTGAAAGGTTGTGCTTCCCAGAAATATATTCTAGCAATTTTGAGAATTCTGAGAAATCCAAGTAACAACTAAACGATTCAAACAGAAGAAAATACATTTTAAAACTTTTAGTTTTCAATATGCTGCAAGATCTTCTCGATCATTTTCACAACAGTCAGAGCACTGGACACACAGTACATATTCTGTAATACTTAATGACTCAGCCTTGTCTGAAACATTTCTGGAGCTTAGACTACTGTGATTTAGATGTTAGCATAATTTAGCCCCACTGAACTCAACCAACTGTTACCTGCGCACAGTTAGCTTCCAGTAATTCAAATTTGCTTAAAGATATTTTTTAAAATAGCATTGCACTGCTTTTACTTGAGGAACCTGATAAATGTTTAGAGTTTTGGGAGTTTAGCCAAGTCAAATATTTTCAGGCAAGTGAAAACTGCTTGTTTTCACGTTTCTTAGAAATGGTGTTCTTATTTCCCTGGGTAAGGCTTTAATTCTGGCAGATATATGCTCATAGTTTAGCTGCAGTTAATTTTTTCCCCTCAGAGCTGTAGTACAAGTTGTATTTTTTGTGTGAACTTTGAACTGCCTTGTTCCTGAAATGCGATATACAAACTGATGAGATTTAAAGAGTTCTGTCACCATTCCTTTGTACAGAAGAGTCTACAAAATGAGAGATATTCAAAGCATCCGACAGGTTTACGCTAAAAACAGAACGCCATCCATCCATCTTCTGCAAACCTTTGTCCCTAGTGGGGTCAGGAGGGATGCTGGTGCCCATCTCCATCGATGTTTCGGGCGAGGTCACCCTGGACAGGTTAAAAACAGAATGCAAGATACTAAATGGTACATTTCCAAGGAAAACATTTGCTCTGTAACAAAGATGAATCAGGTCAGACTGAAGTTTGCCAG
Source organism: Poecilia mexicana (assembly GCF_051168715.1). Classification (NCBI taxonomy): domain Eukaryota; kingdom Metazoa; phylum Chordata; class Actinopteri; order Cyprinodontiformes; family Poeciliidae; genus Poecilia; species Poecilia mexicana. The sequence goes on along the minus strand of NW_028263385.1, from coordinate 26,063,850 downwards.
AGATAACAGACTCAGACTTTCCATAAATCTAGAGAAATTTATAAAAGTCCCCGTCACTTTTCATAAAGGTGAAAAGGATTTCTAAGAGCGGTGTACTGTAGCTTTTTCCTTCAGAACATTTTTTATATCCTATTTAGTGGGAAAAAATAGGTTAAGAATCAACTTTGATATTAAAATGTGACCATTTCTTAATGAACAGCAAATATTAAATTGGGGTGTCCTACCATTTTCCTTTCACTGTCAATGATTGGTGCTGAAAGTGTCATATTGTACATCTTCAGTTGCTTCTTGCTGTGTCGACACATTTAAAGGCGTCCACTAAGGTATTCAAGTCCCATTACTCCTTATGCATTTTTAATCTGCTAGACATGGCCTTTATGCGATATGCTGGCTTGTAATGAATATTTACTGCATGATTATTAATGGCTTATACAATAAATATCCAGCAAAGATGGCACACTCAAAGGCCACCACACAGTTTAAAGAACATGAACTTTATAAATGGATCATCATATCTGGGTTTCTTTATACAATATGAACTTCATTACAACAGTGTAGTTAAATTCTTTTGGGATATAAATAGTTTGTAATCATTTGCTTCTCAGTGACTTTTTATTCAGTTTAGCTCCTTTTCCATTTGTTTTTACTTCAGATATTAGAGATGTTTGTCATTTATCCACTTGCTTCTCATCCCTCATCAAGTTTTACCGGTGTAGGAAGGTAGTCATAACTTGAGGATGTCATGGTGCAAGTGAAAAATGAATTCTTTGTTTTTGGAATAAGTAGAAAAAAAAGGGAGAATGGGCCTCATTGGAGGTCTATTGCGCTTTTATGAAGTTAAATATAAAATAATTTCAGACTAATTTATTATATCTTTATTTCAAAGTTTTCATAAATTGTTGAGAACCTCAATTTTTATTGCTCGTAATATTCCCTTACAAATTAACCGTATTTTTGAATGCAATGTCTTCACTGCAAACTGAAGTCATTTCTGTAGACGGTGGCTGTGAAGACTCGTATCTGCTATGTAAAATAAAACTTTAGAGAAACTTTGCTTTCCAAAAAGAAGTGCTTAGGTTGAAATGAAAAGCAGCTGAAAAGGCAGCCATTCAAGACGCGTCAGCATGTATGGAATTCTGATCTTCTTAATTGGAGGAAGGAATGGATATCAATCTCTTCATTCCATGGGAACCATTTTTTTTGAGCGAGCGTCGGCGATTGAATTTCTGGATGGATGTCCTCTATTCTACAAGACACCTGTCTCTTATCTCCCTCTTATCTGTGAGGATCAAAGCATGCGGACTCTTGAATTACCTATCCATACAATGTCATCTGTTTGTCCCCCAAGTTGGTGTAACCCGACCTTGAAATCAGAGCCGGCTAAAATAAATAAATGAAACCCTAATCAAAAATGCTACTCTCCTTTTGGATGGGCGTCAAAGAGGAAGGATGATCCGTCCTGATTTGATTTTGTTTCCAAACCACATGATGCATTCGGACAATTAAAATTTCAGCAAGTCATTCGCTGATAGCCCTGTGAGTGAGTGCCGCCGGGGCCGGGACCTGGTTTTGGATTTCTTGCGGTTCTGCCGACACTCTGAGGGCAGGTTATTTATTTTGGCGCCCTGCCATGGCCAAGAAAACCCATGTTTCTGGGAGTGTGTCTGAAGTTAGAGCAAGGTCAAAACTGTTGGAAGTGAGTGAAGTGGTGCAGGGCTGCTGCATGTTCCAGACACGTCAACCGCTTAACATCCATAGTTTTTCCGATAATGACTTTAGATTCCCAAACTCATTTACAATACAAAAGTGAGTTAACAGCTACAGTTGAGCTGAAAATTATTCAAATCTGTTTCAGATTTAGCTTTTACATCCATTTCTTCCAAGTGAAAGGTTTATTTCTGATGAGCTGAGACAGCCATCTTTCAAAAGATTAAAGTAGTTCTGAAAATAAAGTTTTTTTACATTTTAAAAATGCTCACATCTAAAATTAAATAGTTTTCAATAATCAATGGTAAAATCTTTATTAGCCTTAAAGCAGCTGAGGCCTTTTTATAATTGCTGGCCGGTTTTCTGCACGCATCCACTGACGTGATTTTTGTCGAAGAGCCTCCTGGAAAACCTCTTTGCCATTACCCTAATCTTTGGCTCCCTCTACCATTTCCCTTTTGGACTCAAAAGCATTAGCATTACTTCCAGTTGTAAAAACTCTGGTGTTCAAAATCAAAAATTGCTTTTAAACCTAAATCTGTCAAGGGTATGAATAATTTCAGGGGAAATCTGTAAAGTAACAAAATTACAGTTTCCTTTACATTTTGAAATCATACAAGGTCTTGAACAGTTTCAGATGCTGATTTTTTTTTTATGTACCAACTAAAAGAAACCCTGCCTTTAAAATAAAAAATAGTTGCTACTGTACTTTTGTACCAATTTAATTTTCAGATTAAATAACTTGTTACCAAACTAACATCTGATGCTACCGATAACTCCTCTCCAGGCATTTTTTATGTATTAAAATTTACAAAGTAGATATGTTATGAACATCTTAGATATTCCACAATAGAAATAAAGTTAATTGTGCAATGATGCATGAAGTAGGACTGAGAAACGGATCAGGTAGCTCAAGACAGCTTCTAGCAGCAATAAGTATTCAATCGTTAGATTTTTAAGCAAAAGCATGGAGATCATGCTTCATGTTTGTTTTATCATTTTAATATGTGAAATTACATTTAATGAAAGCACCACAATGCAAAAGTGTGCTTTTTTTGACAATGAGAATACTGAAAGTTTTGTGCACATTTGTAACGTCGAGTGTTTCATTTTGTCATCGTTCTGCCCGCGTTTGGATCCTCAAGCAGACCTCTCATGGCAATAAAGATCTATTAAATCTTAACAGTTAATTAAAAGCATAATCTACATGAATAATAGATGTCTTATCTCCAATTAGACTAAGTGAGAGCACACAACATAATATGAAACAAAGGCTAAAAAAAATAAAAATAGTTTTCACAAATATTTAACACTTATTCGTTTTCTGTTTGTTTTGCTCCAACATTAAGTAGAAAATCCTCTGTGGTTAAAGATTAAAAGTCACAGCCATTTAAAAGTAATTTAATCATGCAGAGTTTGACTTTAAAGTTTTTCCTTCAAATTAATCAAAAGCAGTTCTGGGTTGTGAGCATTCCTCTCCCCTACATGTGAATGCATAAGAGGCTTGTGTGAACCCACTTATGGAGTATTTTGCAGTCAGTGTAGCATGACGGCTGCACTGATAAAAGAAAATGAAAATGTGATTAAGATGAAGTCATCAAGTATAATCTGCCTCTGCAAAGCGGCACTGCGGGGTTGGGGTGGGATGGGGAGAAGGCATACGACTGTGCTGGGGGCGACGGACATCGGGATGGGGTGGTGCAGCAGTCCGTGACACTCTTGTACCCCGAGGGGTCCATCCAAGAGGAAAGTGGCAGCGGAGAGGGAGTCATCAAATTTAGCTTGAGCAAAATGTGTCAGGACAAAGCTGGTGTACAACAGAAATGTGTATTTAGAAAAGCACTGGCGCAAGGCAACTTCACTCCTGGCTGAGAATAACTGAGCACCATGGAGACGGGACATGGGTGCTTTTATCATTTTAAACATGACACCCCTTCTCATTTCATTTTTCCACAATACATTTCAGTCTGAGAAAAAGCACTCTTCAAAAACAACTCACCATGAAAGAAATAAAAGGGATATACATCTACAGGATTAAAACCAGTGACATTCCTTTCTGTTGACAAGATTTTGACTTACAAGTGATCTGGCAGTTCTTGGCAGAGCTACAGCAAAAAAGAAAAAAATATATACATTTCAGTGGTTCTTTATTTGTAGTATACCTTTATCCACCCATCACAACACTAACAGCAGTACTACAAGACTTTGGCAGCTTATGTTTTGTTGAAAACAAAGTCACTCTTAACTGGTACCAAATAGTTGTTTGAAGACTGGAGGTCAGTTTTTCATTTTACTTAAAAGTTCACTGACACCCTGCTTGCCAATTAGCAACTCCCACAGTTGCTCAGCAATCTAGGTTCCCCTGAGAAAGTAGAGGTGAAGAAGTATACTAGATTGTTTTAATAGCTCAGGAAATAAGCTAATATGCTAAAGTTTTCAGTTCAGGTACCCAATTATTTGAAATCACTGTAAACACGGAGAAAAAAAACTGATAAAAATACTAAAATTGATAAAATGAGCAAGCAGAATACTACATATTTTTACATTACAAACATAAGCTTGCTGTATTTTTATGCAACTGTTAGGTTTCACAGTAAGAATAGCTGAAGAAGTTTAAGTACTCTAAATTTGTCAGTTTCTCAGCATCCTGTGCACTTCATGATGTCAATGTTGAGGCATCGACTTTTTTCCAATGTCACAATGCTGCCATCAAGTGTACACTTGTACATATTACAGTAATTACTGTTTATGGTAAATAAAGTTGCTGCACCAACAGATTTCTTAAACTCTAATTTTAACACATCAGGATTTCAGTACATCAACACAATACCATACTTTGCATGGCAATTTGTAGGCAGTTTTAGAGGACAGAGTTAAACAAAATTTTTACCACTTTCATCCAGTGTTACTTTATTGGTTATAATTACGAGCAAATTTTGTCTATGGTAAAAATCATAACTGAATGAGTTTTTTTTTCCCCCCCCCGAACCTTAGAACTGGGGTAAATCAATCCCAAATAACTACAGCTGGGACCAACAGCTTCTGTATACCTCAGTAAAGCTGAATATAACTGAACGCCTCTAAACTGCAGTGATTTTAGTATACTGAACCACACCAACATGTCATATTTAGCAAGAATAGAATTAACATTTCACATAAGGTTTTTTTGGTTGACTTTTGCATTTTATTTTATTTGCAAATTCAACTGTGTATTTCAGTACGGTATGAGGTAGTAAGAGTTAAGCAGCATTTAACTGGCAAGTACAAAACCATATCAGGAAGAGCTTAGCAATCCAGTATTCATTTAGTAAAAACTAAGTGCAATTGGAAGAGCAGCATGAGCAAAAACTAAGTACACCTCTGCTGTTTCAGTAGAATTAAAGAGAAATCAGAAAGTTAGTACAGTTGCAGCTGACCATGCTTACTAAAACTAACGGCGCAAATCACAACATTCACCCCAGACCAGCTGTTGGGCTTTTATAAAAGCCATTTTTATTGCACTGTCAACATTGGAAACATTTCCACTATAATATTAACAATCAAGGCAGAAATTACTGTGCTCATTGAACTTGGATGAGACTAGAAATCCATATGACAAAAGAAATGCTCATTACAACATAATATATCTGCATGTTTCAGCTACAATACACAAAAAACTAATAAGAAAAAAGTTAAATATATAACATCACTTAAGAAATAAAGAATCCCTCTATCCATGTCCTACATTTGTTGCACTGAATAAGGCACATCTTATGCACAAAAAGAAAAAAAACACAAATTAAATCTTCTCAATGTTAGAAAATCTACTGAAAAGGTTTGCCTTTTAATAGTGGAGAAAAATACATTTGCTTTGTAATTTAAGTTTACAAATAAACCCTAAAGTTAGATTTGACCCCATTGTTGCCCCATAGTGGCACAGCTCCAGTCAGTTTCCCAGTTACACTGAAACTTAAGTGACCATTCAGTGTGACAATTTCGGTGTTTAAGATGCAGTAAGGAGAAATGAGCCATTTTCTCTGGAGAGCAGATTTATAAAAAAAAAAAAAAAAAAAAAGTCTGGTGAAAAATTATATTTCTTTTAGGTTCCTTTCTTCTCCTCTACCGAGTAGTCAATGTTTAAATTATATTTATCACCACCAAGGAGGTTGTGAAAATTATTTATCTGCAGAGCAAACAAAACAAAAAAATAAATGGTGCAGATGGTTTGTGAGTAAGTGGATTCTGAGGCAAGGTCAGTAACAGAATGGCACCAGAGAAGGTCCTGTGGTGCTTCTACATTTCATGCCACAGCATGATTTTCAGCTCGCCCTGCATCCCATCTCTCCTGAGGTGTCAAAAGTCTAGAAAACATCCAACATAGATGATGAGAGGATAGCACTTCAATTTCAAAAGTTGTGGAAGAGGGGAAAAAAAATCTCTACAGACCAAACCCTTCAGTCAATTCTCCAACATTTAAAGGTTCCGTAAAATGCATAAACCAGTGGTGCCCAAAGTCGGGTGGCGTCCTGCATGTTTTAGTTCTCACCCTGGATTAACACACCTGGATCCAATGGTGGCTCATTTGAGGCCTAAGAAGAACAGACATGCTGAGAAGGTTGTTACTATAACTCAGTCACACTGAAACATAAGTGACTATTCAGTGTGAGAACTAAAACATGCATGACGCCAGCCCTTGAGGATCAACCTTGGGCACCACTGGCACTTTTTTTTTTTTTAAATCAAATCACACAACTAAACTTGTTTTGCCGTGCCAATTTCAACACCAGTCAATAATGCATTAACCTTAAACTACCTGTTGCTTAATTCGTGTGGGAATGTGTCAGGAACTGATGACCATACGGACTGGCATGAGAAAACAATGTAATGGTTAGCTCACCTGGACCTCCATATTTTTCTTGGCTGCTTCTCATCTCCTTGTCCTCCTTGGCCAGGCAGCTCAGTGGCAGGTTTTCAGTTCAGTTTCATTTTTAAAAGGTAGGTTTTCCTCAGGATAAACACCTTCTCTTTGGCTGCAAGTGATTTCCTCCCAGAACGACACAGTGTCCTCGCCCAGTACTCTCTTCAATTCTCCGTCACATCAACAGGTGAACCTCATCAGCCTAATCAAGCCAATGCGCGCCTTTTTGTGGCGATGCATTTGCTGCTGTAGGACATTTGAGCACCAGACAGAGGATAGTTATGCCACATTGTTTCTCAGACAAAACTTTACGAGAGTTTCTCATGAATAACATTTCCTCCCTTCTTACAGAAAAATCCACATGCTTTTAACATGTTTTTATGTATTTTTTGGCAATTATTTTATTAATTTTCCATGAAACAAATAATGTCAATTCAAGCTTTTTTTTCTACTGATTCCACACCTCAGAACCAAAGCATTCAGATCACAAGCATTACATTATAGGGTTCCAACAAAATACCGTCTGGTGAGATGTTTAAAACATTGCCAAAAAACGTAAATAGGTTGTGGGCTGTAAGAACCACCAATTCACCACCTGCAGAAGTCACTTATACTTCAAAATGTTCAGCTAACACCAGAGTTGAAAGTAGAAAAAAAAATCTGGACCAATCAAAACCGATTCATCTGCCAAGAATGTTCTGCTATGACATGTCTGGTCATAAAGTCAATAATGATAAGGAGTTATTCATTTCAGCATGGCAGCAGCGACAGTACAAAACCACATCTTTGTCCACCTTTAGCCAGTAAAAAAATTCTTAGGCAATACACAGTCCATTTTTCATCTGCTGGACAACAATAAAGCTACCATTTTAGCAGAATGAGCCCCAGAATGAAGCTCCATCTTCCATCTCTTGAGCACTAACTGCTTGTCCTGAAGACAATCATTTTTCTCACCGCCTGCTTCTGCCTCTCCATCAATATTAATGACATAGCTAGTTAAAGACACAGCAATATTCTGACAAATACACTAAGCTTGAGCTTTTCTTTTGAGGGGGGGGAGGACTGGTTGACTGTATGTTTTGTGTTCAGACTTTCTGAAACGCGCTGTAAAGATTTCAGATTGCTTCACTTGTTTGACCAGCAGAGGTCCCCAAAACACTGCAAAATAAATCCCATTGTCAGTAAAGCGACACACAGGCAGATGTAGTTTCGAGAAAAAAAACACTTTATAGTAACTTTCATGTCAGTGATTCACAATTAAATTAAATAAACATCGTGTAGCTATACTTATTTCCTCCATTGTTTAATGTAAGAAGGAAGTGCTTCAAGCTTGGGCTCGTGACGAGCTCAAATAAACAAAAGGCCAAGAAATGCAGTTGGAATCGATGTAAATACTGCTTTGTAACAATGCCAAATCGGTTGCTGACTAAAAGAGTCAATATTGCTCTATTCATTAGCTTACTTTGGTGGAGCTTAAGGATGATGAACAGAGAGGCAGCATAAAGGCAGGGAAAAGAACTGGAGGCTGGCAGAGAGCCAGAACGACCTGATTAAATATAATTTGACTCTGAACCAGATGTTGATCTGCCAAACCTGCTTTGTCTCCATGACAACAAGCATCCACAAGAAAGAAGAAAAGGGTTTCAATTAAAAAAAAGACCTAATTCTACTTAATGGTTTTAATAGAGCATAAATGTGTCAGGAGATGACACATGAGCACAGCCTCATTATGGGTGTCAAGGCTGCAATAAGGCAGTGCTGTAGCAGTGGACACACCTGATATATTGTATTTCCTCAATTCGGCATGATTTTATGGTCTGGTCACCTTTAGCTAATAAACATGAAGAAATGAAAGCTGCAAACCCTCTTTTTAGTAAGTCATGTTAGTATCCGTTTGAGAACATGTGGCACAATGCTTAGTTGACTGCATTTTCTTGCAGCAGTAGATTATTTTAAAGTACAATATGAATAAATCTTTCAGATGTTGAGCTTTTAACAGGCATAGCAGATCACTAAGATGATCTTTAAGAGATGTAAAGAGGCATGATGAGTTTATGGATAAGGAAAGGATCTTAGTTCTTTTTAAAGGGGCAGTATCATGTAAAATAAACCTTTTTGAGATTTACATCATGTTACAAAGTTATTCCCTCATCAAAAATATTAATGGAGTGTTGACTGGGTTCTTTTACGCATGTCTGAGGCATCCTTTAATCTCCCGTGGCAACCATCTAATTGTGAAAAACGCCTGGGTGGACCTAGTGCCGCCTTCAAGGATGAAACTCCTCCTCCAAGCTGCAGTTTCCAAGCTTCGGAGCTTCCGCCTCGCTTCCTTCATGACTCCTCCTCTCAGCTCCTTCAGGCTAGCCAGCAGCAATTAGCAAACGCCTGGTGGAACTGCACATCTGCTGAGCTCATCATGCAAAGTGATGTTTTAATTATTGAATGAATTAGTGGTCATTTGTTTTGGCGTTCTCCCTCAGTCCAGCCAAATTTGATGCCGTCAGTCACTCACATGAAGCAGAAGATTGCGTGTGCACTTTAGAAGGACACTTGATTGCGTCGCCTCTGTTACTTCCACCTCTGCTCAGCACTCTTCCAGGCTGTAATCAACCACAAATGACAGAAGCTTCCCATAGCACCTACAGCAGATCACTGTGAAAGCCTCAGCCAAGAGGCTACCAACGGAGATGTGATGCCAAAATCTATAAAAGTAGCTTTGATAATTAGACCAGCTGCAATCAGCAGAAGAAAACTGTCACAACAAAGCCATAAAGCCTCATGTTTTTCAGATTTCTTTTTAAAATAATGGCGGCATTGTCATTCTCTGGAGATTCTCTCCATTTCCAAGTTGAATTGTCTTAATGGTTAGCTATTTAAAATCTGTGTCAAATTGCTTTTCTTTTGGCTTCTCCTTTAAAACATGTCTCATCCTTGCTTGCACTGAGTCCGATTGCACTTTTAACTCGACTCCAATATCAGCGACTCCCATATTTATTCATTCTGTATTTCCTAAAAAGTATAAATCTCAGGCTCCGTTCCGTGAGAGCTGGCATGCTGCAACTTTTACAGTCCTCCCTGTAAAAGACGGCAAACCTCCGGATTATTTGCATTAAAACCCTGTCATCACTCATTTCTTTAAGATTGCAACAGGCCAGACAGTGCAGCAGTTGTAAATTTCCCCCAATGTGAGGTGAAAGACTTGTGACTGAATCAGTCACACAGGTTGTTCCCTGCGATATGACATCCCACGATCTATCTTCACCCCGAGTGTGCAGACACAAATGACCCACTGCATATTTCTCAAGAAAGATATCTGCTCTATACAAACAGTGCCATAGCCACAAACGCAGCTTCACCGCTCAACTCACACATCCATTTTTGTCCAAATCTGGTGCCATTTACACGCAGTGGACAGACTTTCCAGCAGAGTTGCATTTACGGCCAAGAATTGTTGTTACAACTGAAGTTTAAAAAAGTGTGCTGTTAAACTACCATGCTCATTCACAGACTGAAAAACCAATTTAGGGTTCCAAGTGCCAATCCGTCTATTCTAAGGCCCACGGAAAGCAGCTGAAGAATGCACACTCATCAGACTCCTCAGACAACACTGTCATGTTATGGCAGACACTGTCTGAGCCAGGTAATTAAAAAAGATTCTCATGGGGACATGAGCTGTGAGTGTGAAAATCCAACCTAAAACGAGAAGAAAGGGGCAGAGGAGAACCTGACTGCACACATATGTTACTTTTTAAAGTTATTTTTGACATGAATTTTGTGACAAACGGCGTAAGATGTCTAAAATTATGTGGAAAATGTATGATTCTAAGAGAGAAATGTACAATTTCAGATAAAGCATTGGGGGAAAACAAGGTTATATATGTAATATTTAATATAATGTGATACAATAAAAAATAGTACACAAAATCACATATTCCATGGTGGTTAAATGTTTGGATGGTGATTGGGGTTTGTTGCATATCCTGATTACGGACCTGAGGGGTTTTCTTTCTTTGCAAAGAAACTCATCATGGTTCTCTCAGTTTTGGTCATCAGGCTCTGAAATCATTTGCCTGAGGTCAGCAGGCAACAAACAGAGTTTACTGGAGTGTGAAGGAGGCTTATAAATTTTAATACCTCTGGTCTGGTAGTGTTTAGCAGTCCCAATCTGACACAGGAGGATGTACACTGACTGCTTTGGTTTTCCTCTCTGGGAGGGTTGCTAACTCTGAGCTAAGCAGCTAGAGGTTTTCACAGATGGTGAAGCTGCTGTCCTGCTTTGGAGACCCCAACACACCTAAGTGTGGATTAGGTGAGGACATCCTGTTTGTGTCTGACTGCCTTCATCACTGGCGGGATTTCGACGTGTACAGGGGTTTTTTGAATTTAGCAATTGCAGTGAAGCTTAAAGTGAGGTGGAAGCTGCACGTTATTAAGACTAGATTCACGTAGAAATTGAAAAATATGTGACTGCAGGTGACCTGAATCGCACGTGGACACAGACATAACAATACAACAGTCACCACATGCTTACCTTTGAGGGTAAATGCCACAACTCCTTTCTGGAGGAAGAAGCTAAAGTTTGACCTAAAAGAATATAATGTCACTCATAAATGTGCTTCCTTCGCGGGTGGTCTCTTTCATCCTCTGAGCTCGGGTCCTCTACCAGAGGCCTGGGAGTTTGAGGGTTCTCCGCAGTATCTCGGCTGTGCCTAGAACTGCACATTTCTGGACTGAGATGTCTGATGTTGTTCCTGGGATCTGTTTGAGCCACTGCTCCAGTTTGGGGGTGACTGCCCCGAGGGCCCCGATGACCACAGGCACCACTGTGGTCTTCACCTTCCAGGCCTTCTCCAGTTCCTCTCTGAGGCCCTGGTATTTCTCCAGTTTCTCATGCTCCTTTTTCCTGATGTTGTGGTCACTTGGTGTTGCTACATCCACCACAACGGCTTTCCTCTGTTCTTTATCCACCACCACGATGTCCGGTTGGTTCACCATTACCATCTTGTCTGTCTGTATCTGGAAGTCCCACACCATATATATATAAAACTTGATCATGTTTTACATTGTTTCATATTTCTCAATCCCTGATTAATTTTAAAACCTTCCCTTGTCTTGCTATACTGTATAGCTTTTAGAACTTTAACAATAAACATTTGTAATCATGTACTTGGTAAAATCTTTTTACAGTTTGTCCTTATAACTTTGAGTACAGCCTCACTGATTTAGGCATCCACTTCCTGGACTAAATACCTTTTTAAGCTACCAGAGGTCTAACCACTTGTAGCAATGTGTCACAATCTCTCATGAATTCTAAGTTACTGTGATATGTACCATCACTGTATTCACATGGTAAAATGACTTACACCCCCACCCCCACTGGGGGACAAGAAAAGATATTTCTATTCTAACTTCCTCCAGCAGGACGTTGCACAATCTGACCATCCAATAGCGAGAACCTTTGGGAACAGAAATATAAATAAGAGGCCAAGGCATTGACCCGGATTCCAAACTCCCAACTTATAAATCTTATTAAAATGGTAACAGAAACACTCAGAAGTCGGATGTCGCAGCCCTAATGGGGCTTTCTGCTGACACATGCAATACGAAAATAATCTGAGAATTTCCATGTTTTTTTTTTGTTTTTTTTACCTAAATGACACACTTGTTTATTTCTGTTGCTTCTGTTGTGTCTTATTTTTTAAAAAAAAAAAGAAAGAAAAAAGAAAAGATTCAAGGTGGATGTTGATTCAAAAGGCTGATTGGATTTGTCTTTTTATTGAGCTTCTACTGAGTCTGCTGTGCCATACCCGATGGTAAATGATACATTTGGTAAAAATAAGAAGCTCTGCATAACTGACATTTCCTGCCAAAAAATAAAAACATAAACAAACTAAGCAATGAGTTTAATCAGTGCAAAAAACAAATAGCAAAAAATACCTCTGAAAAAAAATATTTTGTGAGGTTGTTTAAAGTACCACATTACAAGAATAACAAGCAATGAAATACTACAGTTGATTTTGCTTGGCCTTAGTTTTTGTTCCCTCTCCCACTGCAACTACAGAGATTCTGGAAGGACAATGACACTTTCCCAGAGTGACTGTCTTTCCTGAGAATGCGACCAAAGTATTTGCTGAGAGTAAAACTGAATATTAAATCACACTACGAGCTGCGTCCTGAAGCAATGAGTTTGCATTTGCAAAGAAAATACTGGAAAATATTCGAAAACACAGCTGCAAATTTGAAAATCTCATGATTTCTCCTGAAACTTTTGACATTTTGTCACACTACAACCACAGTTTTGATGTCTACAGACATTTTATGCTATAAGCTAACACAAAATAGTGCATAATTATGAAGTAGAATAAGACTATTCATAATAATAATTAAATCATGACTGTTGTTGTAACCTTTGGAATTTCACAGTATCATGACCTTAAAAATACAAGGAAAGCTAGCCAAACTAGTAGCTAACTCTCATTTGCCTTCGTATCAAAAAGGCCATTTTAAGGCCATTACTCCTTATTCTGTTGCGCATTTTATTTTCAAACTATTAAAAAACACACGCAGCGTGATTCGAAATCTCTAATTTTCCTGATCTCGACTTGATCCACTCAACTATCATATTGAAAATGATGGAAATTATCAATCACATAAGCTAGCGTTAAGGCTTAATGTCAGCACAACTACATGGATAGGGGGACCAACCCAATCACTGCTTTCTTCTGAAATAACCAGACTCTTCTTCTCCTCCTTACTCTTTGCTTATTAGCGGAACTTCCTGCGGCTGGCTACATCTTGACATTTAAAATACTGTGTTGGTCTTTGCGTCTAATTATCAGAGAGAAAACAGATGAGCGTGTTCCATGAAATCATCTCTGACATATTAGAGGGCTAATGAGGTGTTAATCTTAATTACGCGTGGATGAAAACGATGGGGTCACTCTGGAACACTAGTAAGAGTAATGGAAATATAACTCAACAAGAGATGTCTTTAAAGAAAAGAAAAGAAAAAAAAATGCCTCCTGTCTCCAAGCAGCACCGATAAAACACTGACAAAGCCTCAACTCAGAACCACTAAATTAAATTTAGAGAGGAAAATTGGTTTCCTCTCAAAACTGGCCGAAGATTATTTGATGTCTGCGAGGATTTTTTTTTTTACCACCCTCTAATGAGCCTAAGTTTTACAGCGAGAACTGTAAAACTGAAGTACCAGAAAAATAATAATAAAGAAGAACTGGTTTGTCTGGTTATATTAAGAGGAAAGTCTGATCTAAAATGTTTCCCAGCATATAACAAAGTTAAAGGGACCGTATGCCCCATGACTCCCTCCCTCAGCTCCTTCAGACTAGTCAGCAGCAGTTAGCAAAAGCCTTGAACTACGCATCTGCTGAGCTTATTGCAGAAGCTACTTCTCAGTTCAAGGCTGGTAGAAACAGTGTGATGTTCTGATGACTTCCTGAAGGAGGAGTTTCAGAAAGACAGAAGTCCAATTTGGAGAAATTAAATTACAAAGTCAAACATCTTTTAAGTGATATTTGTTATATAGAGCATCTTTGTAACAGTGGGTAGGATTGTTACCTGATTGTGCGACGAAATAATTCTATGTGGATGGAAAACACAAAATGTTGCTCCTTTAATGTAGAGAAACTCTAACTCAAAAACCCAAATGTACAGACCTGTGTTGCAATCATTTCACTCTGATGCCCTCAAATAAAACCCAGGGCAGTCAATATCCATTAGAAGCCATCT